>NW_007739537.1:10441-14078 GCF_000696425.1 Galeopterus variegatus | reverse complement strand
GAGGAGCGGGGGCAACACCGAGGGTTGTGATCCCGTTGCCGGTCACGGTCCAGTACGTGCGCGACACTGAGGGTTGCAATCCGTTGCCGGACACGAAAAAAAAGACAAAAAAAAAAAAAAATTTCTTGAAACTGGGCCGGCCCGGTGGCGCACTGCTACAGTGCGCCGCTTGGGAAGCACGGTGGCGCTCCCGCCGAGGGTTCGGATCCCACATACAGACTGGCCGCTCACTGGCTGAGCGAGGAGCGGGGGCAACACCAAGGGTTGTGATCCCGTTGCCGGTCACGGTCCGGTATGTGCGCGACACTGAGGGTTGCAATCCGTTGCCGGACACGAAAAAAAAGACAAAAAAAAATAAATTCTTGAAACTAATTAAAATAAAGACATCTAATACCAAACCCTGTGAGATACTGCAAAAGCAGTACCAAGAGGGAAGTTTATTGCAATAAATGCTTACATCAGAAGAATAGAAAGAGTTCAAACACACCACCTGACACTACACCTCAAACAACTAGATAAACAAGAACTATCCTATCCCCAAATTAGTAGATGAAAAGAAATGGTTGAGATCAGAGCAGAACTAAATGAAATAGATACCCCCAAAATGATACGAAAGATCAATGAAGCAAAAAGTTGTTTTTTTGAGAAGGTAAACAAAATAGACAAACCATTAGCTAGGGCAACTAAAAAGAGAATAAATAAGACCCAAATAACAAAAATCAGAAATGAAAAAGGAGATATTACATCCAATACCACAGTAATACAAAGAAACATTAGCGACTATTATAAACAACTGTACACCAACAAATTTGAAAACCTAGAGGAAATGGATAAACTTCTAGACACATATAAACTAACAAGACTGAACCAAGAATAAATAAAAAAACCTGAACAGACCAATAACGAGCAATGAGATTGAAGCAGTAATCAGCAGTCTTCCAACAAGGAAAAGCCCAGGACCAGATGGCTTCACTGCCAAATTCTATCAAACCTTTAAAGAGGAATCAATACCAGTTCTCTCCCAACTATTCCAAAAAATTAGAACACAGGCCATTCTCCCAAAATCATTCTATGAGGCCAGCATGACCAAAACCAGACAAAGATACAACAAAAAAGAAAACTATAGTCCAATATCTTTAATGAACATAGACACAAAAATCCTCAGCAAAATATTAGCAAACAGAATACTGCAATACATCAAAAAAATTATACACTATGATTAAGTAGAATTTATGCACTAGTAATGCAAGGATGGTTCAACATATAAAAGTCAATAAATGTGATACAACACATCAACAAAATCAAGGATAAAAACCATATGATTATCTCAATAGACACAGAAAAAGCACTTGACAAAATTCAACATCACTCTTCACAATAAAGACTCTCAGCAAATTAACTATGGAAGGAAAGTATCAAAACACAAGAAAAGGCATATATGACAAACCCACCACCAATATCATCCTGACTGGGAAAAAGCTTTCAGCTTTTCCCTTAAGAACAGGAAAAAACAAGAATGCCCACTCTCACCGTTCCTATTTAAGATAGTATTGGAAGTACTAGCAAGAGCAATCAGGCAAGAGAAAGAAATAAAGGGCATCCAGATTGGAAAAGACAAAGTCAGATTGTCTGTGTTTGCAGATGACATGATCCTTTACATAGGAATACCTAAATACCTTGCAAAAAACTCTTAGAGCTCATAGATGATTTTAGTAAAGTTGCAGGATACAAAATCAATATCAAAATAATCAGTAGCATTTTTATACTCTATTAACAAACTAGCAGAAAAAGAAATCAAGAAAGCAAGCCCATTTACAATAGTCACCAAAAAAACAAACAAACAAACAAACAAAACCCTAGGAATCAATTTAACCAAGAATGTGAAAGATTACTACATGAGAACTACAAACTAATGCTGAAAGAAACTAAATAGGATACAAAAAAATGGAAGGACATTCCATGTTCTCAGATTTGAAGAACTAACATTGTGAAAATGTCCACAGTACCCACAGTGATTTACAGATTCAACGCAATTCCCATCAAAATACCAATGGCATTTTTCACAGA
The DNA here is from genome assembly GCF_000696425.1 of Galeopterus variegatus. Lineage (NCBI taxonomy): Eukaryota > Metazoa > Chordata > Mammalia > Dermoptera > Cynocephalidae > Galeopterus > Galeopterus variegatus. The sequence continues at coordinate 12,011 of NW_007739537.1, read as the reverse complement.
AATAGAAAAAACAATCCTNCAAACAAACAAACAAACAAAACCCTAGGAATCAATTTAACCAAGAATGTGAAAGATTGCTACATGAGAACTACAAACTAATGCTGAAAGAAACTAAATAGGATACAAAAAAATGGAAGGACATTCCATGTTCTCAGATTTGAAGAACTAACATTGTGAAAATGTCCACAGTACCCACAGTGATTTACAGATTCAACGCAATTCCCATCAAAATACCAATGGCATTTTTCACAGAAATAGAAAAAACAATCCTAACATTCATATGGAACAACAAAAGACCCGAAATAGCCAAAGCAATCCTGAGCAAAATAAATACATACATACATATGTACGTACATACATACATAAAGCTGGAGGCCTGATACTACCTGACTTCAAATTATACTACAAAGCTATAGTAACCAAAACAGCATGCTACTGGTACAAAAACACACTCAGACCAATGGAACAGAATAGAGAACCCAGAAATCAACCAACATATTTATAGCCAACTGATCTTTGACAAAGGCACCAAGATCATACACTGGGGAAAAGACTGCCTTATCAATAAATGGTTCTGGGAAAATTAAATATCCATATGTAGAAGAATGAAAATAGACTTGTACCTCTCTCCATATCCCAAAATCAATTCAAAATCCATTAAAGATTTAAATATATGTCCCATAATTATAAAACTCCTAAAAGAAAACACAGGGGAAACACTTCAGGAATGAGGACTGGGCAAAGACGTCTATGAATAAGACCCCAAAACCATACGTAACAAAAGAAAAAAGAAACAAATGGGATTATATCAGACTAAAAAGCTTCTGCACAGCAAAAGAACTTAGAGAAAATTATGTTATGTGAAATGAGCCACACACAGAAAGAGAAATATCACATGTCTTCATTCATAAGTAAGCTAAAAAAAATAAGCAAATAAAAAAAGAAAGATGGAAAGATACAACAATCAGAAAAACTAGTTGAACTTTCAAAAGGTGAGAATAGAATTGAGGCCACCAGAGGTGGGAAAAGGGGAGGAGGAGGGAGTGTTAGTGAGAAACTGGTAAAGGGCCACAAACAATGATTACATTATGTATGGTTGAGTATACTAATTATTCTGATATGAGCATCACATATTGAACACAGGTATTAATATTTAATGCTGTACCCCACAGATATGTACAATTGTTTCAATAAATTAAATTTTTTTTTTTGCTTAGGAAGAATAAAGTGGGCAGAATTAGTCTACCCACTTTCAAGATTTACTGTACGGTAATCAAGACTGTGTGGTAATCGTAGAGGGATAGACATATAGGTCAATGGAACAGAATAGAGAATCCAGAAATAAACCCACACAAATATGCCCAAGTAATTCTAGACAAAGGTGCAAATGCAATTCCATGGAGGACAGATAGACTTGTCAACAAATGGTACTAGTGCCATTGGATATCCCAAGGCAAAAAAAAAGAAAAGAAAAAAAAGAACCTTCACCTAAACTTCATAATGGATCACCAACTTAAATGTAAAACGTGAAACAGAAAAAAAAAAAAAAAAAAAAAAAAAAATAGGAGGA
>NW_007739537.1:6088-10062 GCF_000696425.1 Galeopterus variegatus | reverse complement strand
GCAAAGAGGATAAGAAGACAAGCTACAGACTGGGAGATATTTTCAAACCACAGATCTGAAAAAGTACTAGGATCTAGACAAATAAAGAACTCTGAAAGCTCAACAGTAAAAAACCAAAAAAACAAACAAAAACACCACCAAACAATCCAATCAGCAAATGGCAAAAAGATATAAACAGATAATTCACCAAAGAGAGCATATTGATGGAAATTTAGATAGATGGAAAGGTATTTACATCATTAGCCATTAAGCAAATGGAAATTGAAACCACAATGAGAAATCACTACACATGTATCAGAATAGGTAAAAATTTAAAAATATTGATAACACCAAATGCTTATAAGGATGTGGAGAAGCTGGATCATTCATACATTGCTAGTGGGGATGTAAAATGGTACATCTGCTCTGGAAAACAGGCTGGCAGTCTCTTTAAAAGCTAGGCATGCAACTACCACATATTCTAGTAATTGCACTCCTGGGCATTTATGCCAGAGACGTACAAATTTATGTTTAAATAAAAATCTGTACGTCAGTGTTTATGTCAACTTTATTTGTAATATCCCAAAACTGAAAAAACAAAACAAACAAAAAACGCCAAGCCCAGATGGTTAAACAAGCTGTGGTACACCCATATCATGAAATACTATTGAGTAATAAAAAGGAATGAAATATTGATACATGCAGCTACCTAGATGAATCTCCAGAGAATTATGCTGAATGGGAAAAAAATCCAAAAGTTGACATACTATATGATTTCATTTGTATAACAGTCTTGAAATTACAAAATTTTGGAAATAAAAACAGATAAGTGATTTTTAGAAGTTAGGGATGGGGAGGGGTACAGAAGGGAAGTAGATGTGACTAAAAACAAGCTTTATGAGGGGTTCTTGTGCTGGTAGAAATGTTCTGTATCTTGAATGTGTCAATGTTAACATCCTAGTTGTAATATTGTACTAGTTTTGCAAGATGTTACCAGTGGGGGAAACTGGGCAAAAGGTACTTGAAATCTCTCTGTATTATTTCTTACAATTGCATGTGACTCTACAATTATCTGAAAATGATTTAATTCTGATTTAAAAAATTACTTGACCAAAAGATACCTTTTCTTTTAATGTTAACATTTTTTGTACATATTTGTGGGGTACAGTGTGTTGTTTCAATACATGCATATACTACACAATGATTCGCTTAGGGTAGATGGCATAGTTTTGTACCCATTAGTCCACCACTTTTCCTTCTCGTCCCCTCCTTGCCTCTGGTAACCATTATTCTACTCTCTACTTCTAGGAGAACCACTGTTTTTTTTTTTTTTTTAAGATCCCACAGATGAGTGATATGCAGTATTATCTTTTTGTGCCCGACTTACTTCATTCATTTATTTATTTATTTCAAATTATTTATCTATTTATTGACTGACTTCATTTAACATGATGGTTTCCAGTTCCATCCATGTTGCTGCAAATGATAACATTTTTTCTAGCAGCTGGATAGTATTCCATTGTGTATATATTCCACAGTTTTTTATCCATTCATCTGTTGATGGATATTTAGGTTGATTCCATCTCTTGGTTATTGTGAATACTGCTGAAATGAACATTGGACTGTAGGTGTCTTTTTGATATATTGATTTTATTTCCTTTGGGTGTATACCCAGCAGTGAGATAACTAGGTCATAGGGTAGATCTATTTTTAGTAGAGGAATCTCTATATTGTTTTCCACAGTGGGTGTAGCAACCTACACTCTCAACAGCAGTGTAGGAGAGTTCCTTGTTCTCTGCATCCTCGCCGGCATTTATTATTTTTTTGTCTTGTTGATAATAGCCATTCTAACTGGAGTGAGATGATATCTCAATGTGGTTTTAATTTGCATTTCCCTGGCAATTTGTAATGTTCAGCATTTTTTCATGTGCCTATTGGCTATTTATATGTCTTTTTTTGAGAAATGTCTGTTCAGGACCTTTGCCCAGTTTTTAATTGGGTTATTTGGTTTTTTACTATTGAGTCATTTAAGTTCCTCATATATTCTGGATATTAGCCCCTTTTCTGAGGTGTAGTTGGCAAACACTTTCTCCATTAAATTAGTAGAAGATACTTGTATTCTATAACTGACAAAAGCATGTAGCTGGAATATACAAAAAGCTTTCATGAATCAATAAAAATAAGTCAGACATCTCCATTTAAAAAATGGGCAAATGTTTGACAGGCACTTCACAAAACAGAAAATTCAAATAGCCTATAAACCCATGTATAAGTGCCCAACTTGATTAATTAGGGATATGAAATGAAGATCAAAATGAGATGCACATCCACCAGGCTGACAAAAAATGAGAAGTCTAATAATATATTTTGGCAAGGATGTGGAATAACTGAAACTACCATATGTTTCTGATAGGAGTGTAAATTTTATGATGACTTTGGAAAACAACTTGGCATTATCTAATAAAGCTAAATATAAACATAATCTACAGCCCAGAAATTCCACTCTAAGGCATAAACTCTAAAGAAAATTCTGTACTTGTATACCAAGAGATATATGCAAAAATGTTATTAGTAGTAATATATGTAATAGTCCTAAACTGGAAATTCAAATGTCTGTAGTACCAGAATGGACAGACTGTGATATATTCATACAAGGAAATATTAAGTAGCAATGAAAATGAATGAATTACAACTACATGTAACAAAACTGGATGACTCCCACAAACATAGCCAAATGAAAGAAGAGGCCACACATACACAAAAATATGCATTCCATATTATTCCATTTACAGGAAGTTCAAAAACAAGAAAACTAAGCTATAGTATTTATGGATGCATTACAAATTGATAAAACTATAAAGATATATAAGGAAGTAATTACCATAAAGTCAATAGAGTTGTTACTTTAGGGGGAAGGGAAGGACCTATGAAAGGTAATGGGAGGAGGAGAACTCCAGGCCCTGCTCTGCTGCCCTGAACCAGCACTGCGCAGTTGAGCCTGCCGGTGCCAGCCAGACAGCCAGCCAGTGGAACCACGTGGCTCTACATGGCCCTTCATCCCACCTCAGACCCAGGCGGGAGCACCAGCCTACTGATCTCACCCACTGAGTTTGGCCCAGCAGAACTCCATGCATTAGGGTCTCATTCTATGACCACAGAGTCTAGAACGGGAACCAAATTGGTTTAACATAACCACCACCACAGCTACTGTCAAGTAAGACAGTTTGCCCCCCACAGCAGCAACCAAGGCCACATCACAGCCAACCTCAGTGTAATAGAAGAAGCAACCCCCCCTACCAAATGATCAAGCATCAGCAAAAAAAAACACTAGAAGTACAAACAATAAAGAAGAAATGACACCACTGAAAGGATACAGTAATGCCCCAAAGTCAGACTCTATGGAACAGGGAATCCTTGAAATGTCTGAAAAAGAATTTCGAGTAATGGTCTTAAGAAAACTTGAAGAAATAAAGGAAGGCTCAATTAGAGAACACAATGAAACAAGAAAATACATCCAGAATATGAAGAAGGATATCTAAAAGAGATTAATACCATAAAAAAAGAGTGTAGCAGAACTTCTAAAAATGAAAGACTCACTCAATTAAATAAAAAACACAACTGAGAGCTTGAGCAGCAGGGTAGAGCAAGCAGAAGGAAGAGTTTCAGAGCTTGAAGATGGTCTTTTTGAAATAACTCAGGCAGACAAAAAAAAAGGAAAAAAGAATTTAAAATAATGAGGAAAAGCTACAAGAGATAGCAGACAACCTCAAGTGCTCTAACATCCAAATTGTGGGTGTTCCTGAAGGGCAGGAGAAAGTATCAAAAACCTACTCAAGGAAATATTAATAGAAAACTTCCCAGGTGTAGAGCAAGATACAGACTTTCAGATCCAGGAAGCTCAAAGGTCCCCAAACAGATTCAACCCAAAAAGATCCTCCTCAAGACATATTATAGTTAAATTTGCAAAGCTCAAAGACAAAAACAGAAATCTACAT
>NW_007739537.1:3548-5088 GCF_000696425.1 Galeopterus variegatus | reverse complement strand
CTACAAGAGATAGCAGACAACCTCAAGTGCTCTAACATCCAAATTGTGGGTGTTCCTGAAGGGCAGGAGAAAGTATCAAAAACCTACTCAAGGAAATATTAATAGAAAACTTCCCAGGTGTAGAGCAAGATACAGACTTTCAGATCCAGGAAGCTCAAAGGTCCCCAAACAGATTCAACCCAAAAAGATCCTCCTCAAGACATATTATAGTTAAATTTGCAAAGCTCAAAGACAAAAACAGAAATCTACATGCAGCAAGAGAAAAGCATCAGGTCACTTATAAGGGAACCCCCATCAAACTAACAGCAGACTTCTCAACCAAAACCCTACCGACCAGAAGAAAGTTGAACAATATATTCAAAATACTAAAAGAAAAAACTGCCAGCCAAAAATTCTTTACCCAGCAAGGCTCTCCTTCAGAAATGAGAGAGAAATAGTGTCTTTCCCAAGCAAACAAAAGTTGTGGGAGTTCACCATAACATGACCAGCTCTGCAAGAAATTCTCAAGGGAGTCATTCATCTGGATTCTGAATAATGGTGACCATCATCACAAATACACAAGAAAGAGCAAAACCCACAGTTAAAACAAAAATGCCAGCAAGAAAGGGAAAGAAGCTAAACCATTCCTACTTAAATCCCCAACTCACATTAGAGAAGAAAAATAAAAGGGGAAATAATGATCAAAAGATATTTAAACCTCTTACTTAGCAGTTAAATAACAGGAATTAAACAACACATCTCAATAACTACTCTACGTGTGAACGGACTAAACTCCCCATTCAAAAGACACAGACTGACTGGTTTAAAAAGATAGACCCAAGTACATGCTGTCTTCAAGAGACCCACCTCACCTGTAAAGACACTCATAGGCTAAAAGTGAAGGTATGGAAAAAGATATATCATGCAAATGAAAACCAAAAGCAAGCAGGAGTAGCTACTCTTATATTGGACAAAATAGACTTTAAACAAAAAAACATTAAAAAAGACAAAGAAAGCCATTCTATAATGATAAAGGGAACTATCCAGCTAGAAGACATAACAATCATAAACATGTATGCACCCAATACCAGAGAACACAGATATATCAAGTAAACACTCTTAGGCCTAAAAAAGGAGATAGGTCCTAATACATTAATAGTGGGTGATCTGAACACCTCTCTCTCAGTATGGGACAGGCAACAAGTCAACAAAGAGACACAGGATTTAATCTACACCCTAGACCAACTGGACTAGGCAGATATATACAGAACATTTCACCCAACAGCTAAAGAATACACTTTGTTCTCATCAGCTCATTGTACATTCTCCAGGATAGACCACATATTAGGTCACAAATATAGTTTCAGCAGATTTAAAAAAACTGAAATCATTCCAACAATCTTTTTAGGCCACAATGGACTAAAACTGGAAATAAACAATAAGCAAACCACTGGAAGTTATACAAATACATGGAAAATAAATAATAGGCTCCTGAATGAGCTATGGGTCCAAGAAGAAATTAAACAGGAAATCAAAAAATTTCTAGAAACTAATGAAAATG
>NW_007739537.1:0-1794 GCF_000696425.1 Galeopterus variegatus | reverse complement strand
TTCAACAAATGGTGCTGGGAAAACTGGATATCCATATGCAGAAGAATGAAACTAGATATGCATCTCTCACTATACACTAAAATCAACTCAAAATGGACTAAAAACCTAGGTATAAGACCCAAAACCATAAAATTACTAAGGGAAAATATAGGTGAAACACTTCAGCAGTTAGGTCAGGGCACAGGCTTTATGAACATGAGCCCAAAAGCACAAGTGGCAAAAGGAAAAATAAACAAATGGGGCTATATCAAACTAAAAAGTTTCTGCCCAGCAAAAGAAACAATCAACAGAGCGAAAAGACAACCTACAGAGTGGGAGAAAATTTTTGCCAACTATGTATCTGAGAAGGGACTAATATCCAGAATATACATAGAACTCAAGCAATTATACAGTAAAAAAATAAATGACCCAAGTAAAAAATGGGCAAAGGAGCTAAATAGACATTTTTCAGAGGTAAGACATACAAATGGCCAACAAAACATGAAAAAATGCTCAACATCACTAGTCATCAGGGATATACAAATTAAAACCATATTGAGATACCACCTCACTCCAGTTAGACTGGCTATGATCAAAAAGATGGAGAATAACAAATGCTGGCGAGGGTGTGGAGAGAAGGGAATGCTCCTGCACTGTTGGTGGAACTGAAAATTAGTAGAACCACTTTGGAAAACAATTTGGAGGTTTCTCAAACAACTACAGATAGATCTTCCATATGATCCAGCAAATCCCTCTTCTGGGTATATATCCAGAGGAATGGAAATCATCATGTCAAAGGGATACCTGCATTCCCATGTTTATTGCAGCTCTGTTTACAATAGCCAAGATATGGAACCAAACTAAACGTTCATTAATAGATGAGTTGATGAGGAAACTGTACACTACAGAATACTACTCTGCCTTAAAAAAGAATGAAATATTCCCATTTGCAACAGCATGGATGAACCTAGAGAAACTTATGATGAGTGAAACAAGCAAAGCACAGAGGGATAAATACCTCATGTGCTCACTCATTTGTGGGAGCTAAGAGAGAAAGAAAGGCAGGAAAGAAAGACCAACAGAGGGAGGGAACATTCCTAGGTCTACAAATTGAAGGTGAGGGGAGAGGGGGAGTGGAGGGAGGTTGGGGAATAATTGGAAGGGGACAAAGGGTACAAAAGCAATTTCTGGTAATGGGTATGCTCCCAGTATGAATCTGGCCCCCACAGAATGGGCAGAAGGGGGGACAATCAGCTTTGTATCTCATGAATATTCGAAATAAATAAATAAATAAAAGATTTATTCATATTGTTATATGAACCGTTACCTAGTTCTTTTTTAATGCTGAGTATTTTTTTTTATATGAATATAGCACAAGTTTATTCATTCTCCTGTCAATAGTTACCTCTATGTTTTGGCTACAATGAATAAAACTCCTATGAACAAGAAAAAAAAAAAGAAAGAAAGAAAGAAAGGTAATGGACAGGGGAGGGTAGCTTCTAGGACGACGCCTATGACCCGGGTGGTGATTACACGGTGTCTGGCTTCTATGATGTGTTGGGCGGTACACGTACGTCGTCTTCCCTCTTCCGTGTGCATAATAGTTTATAACAAAATTGCACATCACTTCATATTTTATTATTTTGCCATTGAGAAGCGACGAGAAGGGAGAGAAATGAAGGTGTGAGATTTGACTGTGCTGAGAAAAGTCAGCATATGAAAATCTGAGCTCAGTATTTAAAATCTGTGAAGAGAAGAAAAAGAAATACCACATGTTCTCACTTATTGGTGGGAGCTAAAAATAAATAAATAAAT
>NW_007739536.1:35287-35749 GCF_000696425.1 Galeopterus variegatus | reverse complement strand
AAAAAAAATAGAAAGTATAAAAAGGAATCATACAGAAATTCTGGAGTTGAAAAGTATAGTAACTAAAATGAAAAGTTCACCAGAGGGGCTCAACAGAAGATTTGAGCTGGCAGAAGAAAGAATCAGCAAACTTGAAGACAGGTCAGTTTCTTTGAAGACAGGTCAGACTGAGATTCTCCAGTCTAAGTAGCAGGAAGAAAAAAGAATGAAGATAAATGGTCAGAACCTATGAGACCAGTGGGACACGATCAAGCATACCAACATAAGCATAATCAGAGTCCCAGAAGGAGAAGAGAAAGGGAGCAGAAAGAACATTTAATGAAATAAAGGCCAAACACTTTCCAAATTTTTAAAAAACTAAGAATTTTACACATCCAAGAAGTTTAATGAACCAATTAGACTCACTGATCTTCACCCCCACTGGTAGAGATGCCATCTCTTTCAAAACAAAAAATAAAACTC
>NW_007739536.1:32164-33320 GCF_000696425.1 Galeopterus variegatus | reverse complement strand
CTGGCTCCATCCTCTAATCTAGATCCTCACAGCTGCATCAAGTTGCTGCCTGGGTTTAGTTGCTCATCTGGACTTCTTCCCTTCCCTCTTGATAGTCCCTTGATTCGGGTAAAACCCAGAAGTAAGGTATTCTCATAGGAACATTTATACCAGGCAGCACTCCTTGCCACCTTATCTCTTCTTAATGGCACTCAGATTTGCCTTTGGGGACCCGCCTCTCCCCCACTGCATAGCAGCTGTGTGGTTTGGGTGGTACTGACCTCAGCTCCAGCTTCAGGGGAGGGTCCTGGTTGTCTTAATACCATCAGTATAATCCCACCTCTCCTGCCACAGTTATTGGCTCTAAAGATGGTCATGCAACTCAGGCCTAGGTCCACCATGGCATTCTGCACAGTTATGACTGGTTTAGGTTTGCTGAATCACAGAGAAATACAGGACTTACGTACTAAAGTCTATTAACAGAAGTTTGCTTTCTCTCTCTGTTTAAGTGAGTGATATGAGGTTGTGATCTGGAACTGCTATAGCTGTTTTGCCATCACGNGCAGGGAGCTAGGTTGTCCTGGCTCCACTCACTTTGTGGACCCCTCTTTCCTCTAGGCACTATAATAATTATGTTTTATCAAGCTCAGATCTATATGGGAAGGGGTAGTGCAAATTATTTACATTTTGGTAATTAATTCCAATTAACTTAGTGCTGCTTTTAAAAAGTCAAGCATTTGTGAAATATCAGAAGGAAGGAAAAAGAAAGAAGATGGAGTGAAGAGAGCATGGAAACAGAGGAGGAAAAAAGAGAATAAAGAGAAATAAAGAGATTAGGGCAAATGAAGAGAAAAGGGGAAAAGGCAGAGCCTGAAGGAAAATAAAAGTGGAATCAAGAGAAATCAAAGGAAAGAGAGAAAGGAGGATATTGAAGGGAAAGGAGTGGGGTGGAAGTGTCAGGAAGCCCAGGGAGGCCTGGTTTCCTCTCTAAGAAACCCTCAGTTTCCATATATTAAGACATTCATAGACCTCAGGGTAGTTATAAAGAAATGTCACCTTCTTTTGCACCATGAAATATAGAGGTTGACACTAGAGGTAGAATCTTTTGGTGGGGTGGGGTCCTGGCCCACAGGAGGCTGACCCTGTCCCTCTGCACTTTCTCTTGCTGGTTAAACAC
>NW_007739536.1:27796-30927 GCF_000696425.1 Galeopterus variegatus | reverse complement strand
CTGTTTAAGTGAGTGATATGAGGTTGTGATCTGGAACTGCTATAGCTGTTTTGCCATCACGAGGGAAGATAGCCTGAGGCATGGCCAACACATGGAGGGGAGTGACTCGAGAATTCCAGAGAAACTAAGTCAAAGCTCTGATCAAACCACACTTCGAGGTGGTACCTCTGGACATTTTATTTACGTGAACCAAAGAATTACCTAATTATTGGATATTTTGTTACTTGGGACCAAAAGCATCCTACTGATACTACTTTCCACTAGCCTCAATTTTGTGGGATCCCACAGGCTTGTGTCCCATACTTCCTTTTATCAAGCAAAGGTGCTCAATTTACCCGGGCTGACCCTCTACAGAGTGCTAGGGGTAGCTCTCTATACAAATATCAATAGCAAACAGGGAATTTTATTCTAGAACAAGGGCACTTAATTCTTAGTTCTGATCTCTGCAAGCTAGTTTCCCAAGGCTGGCACCCTCCTGGTTAATGTTTTTGCAGCCATACCTATAATTTATAAATATTCTATGAACTTCTGGAATGTGCTAAAGTCAAATACCATATGATGTGTAATCCTATTAAGGGAATATAGGGGCATTGCCTCCCAATTAGAACTTAGAAAACCCACACATGAATATTTAATTTTTCAGTAATTGAATGGAGATGGTGACTTTATTCCCAAATTAGTAAAATACAAGGAGGTCTTTGATGAGATAGAAAAAAGTGTCAGAGACTCAGTTACAGCGTGCTCTAAGAAGCAACTCGTATTAGCAACAGATGGGTCCGTGCATTTTGTTGCTGTGCCCTCTGAGGCTACACTGGGGACGACTGTCTTCCTTCATCTCCTACAGCAGGGTGATGACTGACAGCTGGACTTACGGGCTCAGAGGAAGAAGAACAAGGATTTTGAGAGAAAGATGGGGGTAAAAAGATGGGGGGTGGGTCCATGGTAATGGGGAGGGCAGATAATAAAAGATTAAAGAGGATAAACCTGATGCCCATCTAAGGTGAATCTGGTATAGATTGATTAGGTGATCCAAGCAAAAAAAAAAAAAAAAGGAAAAAAATTTTTTCCCATTTTTTGGACTTTGTGTGTATGCTTGATAGGCTATTAGAACCATTTTCTTTTTGGTAATGGACTCTACCTTCCCACCTCAGCATAGACTGCTGTTGGACTCCTTTATTCAGTCTTCACATCTTTCTTAATAATAGTACTTTCAATTTGTAGCTGGAAACATGGCTGCTTAAAATAAAACCACATTTTCCAGCCTGCCTTGTACCTAGGTGTGCTTTGTAACTAAGTTTTGACTAATTCATATAATTGAAAGTGTTGTATGTATACAAATTTCTGGAAATGTTCTGCAAAAAAGATGATCCCTTTCTTTTCCCTTCCTCTTTCCTGATGACAGAAATACAGATGTGATGACCAGAGCTTGCACAGCCACATTGGGCCATGAGGCAGCATGCTTAAGTTGGTGGAACAGCCAGATATAAGAAGCCTGAATCTCTCATGACTTTGGAGTAGCTGTTCTAGGCCTAGACTGCCTACTCCAGACTTTAAGTAAAAGAGAAATAAACCCCTATCTTATTTTAGCTACAAATCCCTTGGGTTTTCTGGCATATGCAGTTGTATCCAACCCTAAATTAAAAACTACCTTTCCATATTCAACGAGTATAGTCTTCTTTCCTGGAACCCTATAGTTCTTATATGTGTGTAATTTACATTTATTCTCTTAGTATTTCCTTGGGGTGTATCATTGTCTGATCATTCCTATTTCACAAAGGTACTGAAAATTACATGATTCAGTTCAAAGTACTGCCTAAGACAATAAAATGGGCTTAGCCAGAAGTTGTAAATCCTAGCTCCCCAATGCATGCTGTCCCCACCAGAGGGAATTATGAAAAGGTGAGTTACAGCATAGCCTGGGCACCAGGATGAAGAAGTTCCCAGCCACACAGATCCCTGGATGAATTGGTCTGGACTCAGGAGGCTTCCAAAAATGTTCCCACTCTTAGTTCAGGCTTTTCTCAGGCAGACTGTCTCAGGAAGAGTCCAGAAGCAGCAGAAGAGATTCTTAAAATCCACAGCTGTTCCTTCAGAGCTATAGAAGGTGATAAACTTATAGAATCAGTAGCAAAGCTATTTTTACCCTATTTTTATAAATGATCTGGAAGAGCATGGTGAAATCTCTAGAACTGGAGATGATACTATGCTCTTCTAGGGAGTAAAGTACCAAGAGGGTAAGAACAAATTTAGGAAGATTTCACAAAGGCTCATGGGTGACCAGGTAAGGGACAGATAAACTGAAGCAAGTGACTAACAGAGTGGAGATGGATAGTAATATAAATTCATGGGCTAAGAACTGAAGGTGCAGGTGAAGTTTAACTCCTCTCTAAAGACATTGACTATTGAGCTGGTATCGTTATGAAGTTCAATGCAATTCAATTGCATGACATTCATCGAGTCTATGATGTGCCAGGCATCATATCCAATGCCAGTTTGCAAATATGTGCAGGATGTGGCCCCTGCCTTCACAGGATGCATGGTCTAGTTCCAAGCATCGACAGGAAGAGGTTTGGAAATATTCTCTTTCCCTACTCTCTGGGACACTGTATGCAAAATGGGTCACCGTGCTCAGAGAAGGCCACAGCAGAGCTGGAGAAGGTCCAAAGAAGAGGAAAAGCAAGAGAAGTGTTTGGCACCATGTACTGGTTACAGAGGTAAGAGTCTTGCTCTGACCCTAGGTCATATGTAAACTTCTCTGTGAAGCCCCGCCTGACTGGCTGCCCCAGGTAGAACTGACCTACTCTTGCTTAAGTGTCCTACAGTACTCTGTAAACAACTCTGTCGTGACACTTTATTTCAACTACTTTTCTTTTCAACATGTTATTTTCCCTACCAAAATACATAAAGGCAAAGACCTTACGTGTTTTTGTGTCTTTGGTACTTAGTATAGTATGTGCGTGCACATAGTACATGTTCTATAAATGTTTGATAAATTAATGGAAAGACAGAAATATATTCCATTGGTCTCCAAAGTTTTTAGTCCATATACTGCATCAGAAAAAAAAAATTGAGCATGCTTCTTATGTGTATTATAAATACATTGTATATGATATTATATACATTATAAAACA
>NW_007739536.1:23320-27490 GCF_000696425.1 Galeopterus variegatus | reverse complement strand
GTGCACATAGTACATGTTCTATAAATGTTTGATAAATTAATGGAAAGACAGAAATATATTCCATTGGTCTCCAAAGTTTTTAGTCCATATACTGCATCAGAAAAAAAAATTGAGCATGCTTCTTATGTGTATTATAAATACATTGTATATGATATTATATACATTATAAAACATATAAAAATAATTAAAACTGAATGAGGCATAAAATTAGCTATAACTGTTTTACTATCTTATTTTTAACAGCACATCAATAACAACAGTAGATGCAAATTTGTATTTCAGATAGCCTCAATAATTTTGATTGTCTTTTTTTTTTTGTCTGACCTTGTCTGATCTGATTGGGATATTATTGTTTTTACCTCATAACTTGGCAGATGAAGTGTTCAAGCCAGGAGCTGAAGAAGTGCTTGTTCTGCCATTTTTTTTCATAATTTTGCTTGCATTAATTGTTTAGTTTTTCAATATCAAGATTGTTTGCAAAAATTCTTGTAAGATTCTTAACTGTTTGGGGATGGATAATTTCATTAAAATTAGATATGGTCCTCCTGGCACCCATAAACTCAAGCACTTTCGTAACATGAGGCTCACAAATGATTAAGGGCCCTGCTGACAATCCTGGTGGGGAACACCCACTCTCCCCTTGACATATCTTTCTATACAGCAGGTAACATTTCCATCTGAAATATGGCCTGGGGATGGGTGTCAGAGTCAATCCATACATGAAATATTAGTAAAGTTTTATTTTAAATTTTATAGGTAAACTTGAAATATGACTAAGAGTCCTGTTACTTTTGTGTCTCACCCCAAAGGATCATTTTGCAGGTTGGGTCATGGCTCTTAGGTATTTAGGGAGGCTGTCTTGAACCTTGACAGAGGTTTTGAATAGATAAAAAAAGACTAGATTTAGTAAGTGTACAACTAGAGGCAGATACAGAAAAGCTAATTTCAATTCAATAACTTGGTTTCAAAACATGCTGGCAAACTTTTTACACTTGTCCCATCAAGAGGCAGAATTTATCTCCCTTCTGTTTCAACCTGGGCAGGCCTCTGACAAATAGGATAGAGTGGAAATGGTGTTATGCAACTTCCAAGGTTAGGTCATGAAAGGTCAGGCTCCCACCTTGTTAACTGCAACTCTCACTCAGGAAGCTCTGAGCCTCCATGAGAGAAGCCCATCCCCTCTGAGACTGGCAGGCTATGGAGGCCACATGGTGGTGACCTGGTTGATAGCCTCAGCCCAGCCCAGCCTTCCAGACCTCCCTGCCAAGGCACCAGATGTACAAGAGAAGCTGTCTTGGACCCTCCAGACCAGCTTACTGGCCAACTAAATGCCACAACATGACCTCTAGTAACGCCACATGGAACAGAAGAATCAGCCAGGCAAGTGCTCCCTGAATTTCTGATACACAAAGTTGTGAGATATAATAACATGGGTGTTTTAAATCACTAAACTTAGGGGTACTTGGTTACGCAGCAGAGGACAACCAGACAATAAGGAAAGTGTTTCTCAAAATCAGAGGTCTCCAACAGTGGAACAGTCCACCTCGGGAGGGAGTGAATACTCCATCGGACAGTATTCAATAAGAGCTGGACTAACATCTGCCAGGGCAGCTGTGTTGTCATGAAAGAATGCTGAACTTGAAGTCAGACGACACTAGTGGATCCTGCCACTTAGTAGCTGGGACTCCACGGGCGAGTCACTTCACCCGCGAATCTCACTGGGTTGTGGTGAGCATTAAAAGAGATAGGAACGCTATCTGCAAATTGGAAGGGACTTTGCTTCCTTCCATGAGGGATCCTGCATTGGGTGAGCAGTTGAATTAGCTGAATTAGTTGAGATTCTATAAAAAGAGGGGCAGTCCTGCTTCATGTACCAAGGCATAAACGTGCGCAAAAATGTATGCCCCCTACCTTACTGGTCAAGACTTCATCTTTCCAAAGACCGAATCTTTCCAAGGCATTCTTCTTGCTGTTTCCCCGAGCCTCTGACAGGGGAGGGTCAGCCAGGAAAGCCATCTCATGGTTACATTGAAAATATAAGTCAATTTTAGAAGCTGTAGTTCTGGAGGGCAGATCTCTGAGAGGAGGCTGAGGGTTTGGGGGCAGTTCCAGAATTGGGGGGTGATAAAGAGCATAGTTATGACTTGCCCAAACTCTTCCTCAGTGTTGCAGATCTGGAAGGACAATCAGCACTCTGACAAGTATGTAAGGGATTACTTTTGATGCTCAGATAAAGAATCAGAAATATCGAGGATATTGGGAGGAGAGTGGTATGGAGAAGGTTAGTTGGAGAAAAGATGTGGGTCTCTGTGGGATTTTAAAGCCCTCCACACTGAAGAGGGGAGTCCCAGGTACCAGCCTCACATCCCTGGTTTGCAAACTCAAGAACGACCGAGTCGCGGAAGATAACGTTATGGCGCCACCTGCTGGAGATACGTAGGCTTGGAGTCCCTCCACCTGCAGGTGCTGTTCCTCCGTCTCAGCCCTAAAGCTCAACCCTCCAGAGACCCAAAACCTGCAGGGGGGCCACACTCCAACCAGGTGGGATGCCACTGTCCTGCTTACCAATATGTCTTCAGCTCTTCGAAGCCCGTGCTTTGGGGTTTCAGAATTGCCATATTACAAGCCTAGCAGACTTTTCCAAAGGAGCCTGGAACAGGATGAACATGTTCCAAGTACCTTAAAAAGACAGGAGAGATGAGGTCCCCCGAGGTCCCCCTATCTGCGAACAGATAGCCCTGCCTGCTAGCCCCCCATGGTGAGGGTCCTCTTCCCAGAGCCTTTAGCGACAAATGCTGCTAGGCTCTGAGGAAGTCGCATGGGCCAGTGAGGGACAGAACACCTTTCCTGGCACGTGGACCATTGGAGATCCAAAGCCAGTACCGACACTGATGAATCTGCAAGTACTCCACTCTGTGTAGACCGGGTCCAAAAGGCTCCATAATGACCCAATAATGGCTGGCAAATGCCTTGAGAATGGCTCCCTCCTCTAGGGAGCATTAGAAAGCTATTGAGGGTGTCTAATTATTTCCTAGTGCTAATAAAGGTGCTAATAAGCCAGGCAAGTTTTCTCACTTTTATGGAGATAATTAGAAGGCCAATTTTTTTATGTACATAAAGGAGTGAAACTTTAACTGCTGTCCCTGCAGCTGCATTTTATTCTGCATGCACTTGTGACAGAAGCTGCTTTGTAGCACTTCATTATGCATTAACAAGGATCTTGGGTTTTTTAACTTCAAACCACCGGTCTACCTCAGATTCAGGGATAGTCTAAAGGAAGCCGAGAGGGAAATCGACAATAGATCATTCTCTAGGACTTTGGGGTAAGGGGTCACCTTAGCCATGCATTCTACTTCAGAAGTTGTATCCCTCCTACCTCTAAGACAGTGGTTCTCAAACTTGAGCTCACAGCAGAATCAGCCTGAGGCGGATTGCTGGACCCCATCCCAGAGTTTCAGATTGAGTAAATCTGGAGTGGAGGGGCCAAGAATTTACATTTCTAAGGGGTTCCCAGGTGATGCTAATGCTGCTGGTCCTGGGACCACATTTGGAAAAATACTGCTCTAAAACAAGTGTTTTAAACTTGGAGTCCACAGATATCCCCTCCCCCATCAAGAGATTAATGGATAGAATGCAAAGGGGTCCATGACTTTGGCTGGGAAAAAAAACTGACATCTTTATCTCCACTAACTTCTAATTGAAATTTAGCTTTTTCTTAAATAATGAATTTGGGCAACAGATGTGATAACATATTTTCAAATCCCATCACCATTGTGGCAGATATCTGTGAATATCATCTGTGCTCATCACTGTTTCAAAACTCTGGTGGTTGTTAGTCCTGCCAGCAGATCTTATTCTTTAATCCATTAGTGGAGAAGCACATATTACTATATCACTACTTTTTGAAAATATTGTGATAACTGTATTTCAAAGTGATTGGTTTCCTTTGAGGCCCTATGTATTTTCCTTTATGCATTTGAAAACGTTATTCAGACTGCCCAGGGAGGAGGGGGAAAAAGAGGCGGGGCCCATAGCACACACACGAATACACACAGAAGAGTAAAACCTTGCTGGAAAGGTGTGCAGTTAATCCTCAAGAAGAATTCAGGACTTCCTTCAGGGGAAAATTTGAAAGAAGTGACAATGCTTGGGTGGGCAAGGAGGGGGATA
>NW_007739536.1:21290-22937 GCF_000696425.1 Galeopterus variegatus | reverse complement strand
GAGGAGGGGGAAAAAGAGGCGGGGCCCATAGCACACACACGAATACACACAGAAGAGTAAAAACCTTGCTGGAAAGGTGTGCAGTTAATCCTCAAGAAGAATTCAGAACTTCCTTCAGGGGAAAATTTGAAAGAAGTGACAATGCTTGGGTGGGCAAGGAGGGGGATAGACAGGGATGTGGCCTAGAGGCAGAGGTGATGGACAAGATGGCCAGGCCTGGCAGAGCTAGAAAAGTCAGCTTGTTCCCTGTTCTGTTCACACTGCCTAGGTCGGGCCTCTTCAAACAGCACCAGCTCAGTTGGGAATGAGCAGTGGCAATAGCAACACTAACATTACCATTTAAATACTCATCACCTCCATCAGGAGCCACCTGGCTTATTAAGTGTGTAATACACTTTCTTTGGGAGATCTGATGGTGGTCATAACTTTATGAAGTGCAGAGGTGGGAGGCCATCCACTCAATAATTCAGGGAGATAAACCTGGTCTTTGGATTCCAAATCCTGCATTTTCCAACCAGTTGAAGGAAAGGGTCTGTGTGCGTGTTGCTGGAAGTGGGAGCTGGGAAATATGCCCCCTGTGATTAAGTCCTTCTTTATCCCTTCTCCAGACAAACAAGTCCTATGGCTGTGGTCCCTAGACCCAATGTCAAAGTTCTTTGTGTGGCATATAGAAAAGAACCTGGGATCTGGAGTCAGAGATTTGAGTTCTGATGCTGATTCTGCCACCATGAGTCTGGGTGACTATACTCAGCTCCCTGAACCTCAGTCTCTACATCTGAAGGTGAGTGTACAGTAATATCTACTCTGCATGGCTGTGGGCACACACTGGATGTAAACNCCAGTGTCTGCAGTTATGCCAAAGAGGGTCTGATTATGTCCCTTTGAGGGTTGCTGCTGACTGTTGCCTAAACAGGGGAGTCAGTGCCTGGTCAGAGGACACAGATGGTTTCTCCCAGCAAGTCTTCCCTGGCGCAGTTCAAATCTTTCTGGCATATTTCTTGGCCAGAAATTGTCTGGGACTTGCTTTATATTTTTCTTCCCCTCTCCTGTGTGTGTTGAGACAGGTCTCCCAAACCTGGGGCTTTGAATGAAGCCCCCATGCCTCTGTGCCATCCCCCTTCTCAATCCACCCGCCCTTTCTGGATGGCTCCGGATAAGCACAATGAAGCTTTGTTTAAGAACTAGGAGGAACTGGCAACACAATGTCCTGCATTCAGAGGCACTAATCCTTTTATTTGCTCTGTGTCCTTAGGCAAGTTATTAACCTCCCTGGGCTTCGATCAACATATCCTGGTAGAGGAAAGGTACAGCTGCTCCATTTTTCTGAGTTCTAGAAGGGGTGATAGAGGGTTCAGTATAACCGTCCCAAAGAAGTGTCATTATAGTTTAGAGAGAATGATGGCTATTTTGCTAGAACCAAGACCCACAGCACTTTTCCACATCACCTTTCCTATCCATCCATCCTTGATACCTGCTTTATAAGAGAAGCAGAAGACACGACCCTCCGGCCTTTAGTACAGGACAGACAGACTCATTAACAAAAATGACAGCATATGTGATAAGCACTGTCCTGGACTTACGTAAAAGCACTACAGGTGCAGGTGAGTGGGCGGCCAACTCCTCCTGGAGGGGGTAGCTGGGCTCAGA
>NW_007739536.1:18731-20781 GCF_000696425.1 Galeopterus variegatus | reverse complement strand
GCACTACAGGTGCAGGTGAGTGGGCGGCCAACTCCTCCTGGAGGGGGTAGCTGGGCTCAGATGTGGATGGCAGACTGGCTGAGCACGGGGGCTGAGGGAGAGGAAGAGGACAGAGCAACTCCACGTGTCAGGGGATATTGTGCCCCTAACCAACCAGGGCATTCAGGAGGAAAAGCAGGTTTGTCAGAACAGACGAGGGGAAAAAAATCAATGTAGATGTCGACGTGCCAGGCATTAGAAATGGGAAATTAGAGCCGGAAGCTGCAACCCATGAGCATCTGAGCCCCAGGGCCTCCCAAGGCATTGCTGAGGGAAGTATGTGCTGAGAGGGTGAGGTAAAATAATAACTATAGTCATCATCGAGCACCCATGAGGTACCAGGAACTTGCTCAGTGTTTTGTTTTGTTATTTAATCCTCCTAACAGACCCACAAGATGGGCACGATTGACCTCGTCTCACAGATAGGAAAACTCCAAGCTTATGGTCGTACACTACTGTGTACCCAACTCCAACATGGTGCCCTAGAGAGCAGGAGGTGGCCTCTCCCCCCACCGGAAACTGCCTGACTCCTCTGACCCCAGTTAAGATGATTTAGACCCATCTTCTTACTTGCCTAGGGAATTACATGGCCTTGCCCAGGATCCTGACCCACTACTGAGGGGGTAGGGAGACAGGGGGAAGGCGACGGGGCAGAGAGGAGCCTCAACATGCCCCCTCCTTCTGCTCTTTCTCCTGTTAACTCACGGGGTTCAATGGCCAAGCCCAAGATGCTGACATCCATCCTCACCTCCACCCCCAGGGAGGAGTCCTTTAGGGTGTATGGGGCGTGCACTGTGTGTGGTGGGGTTGTGGGGACCCCACCATACCTTATCTCTGACTTTCCCTGAGCTTCCTTGACCGCAGACCAGGTCAGAGGGGCAAGCCTAGATAAACTGGAAACAGCTGGAAGCCAGGCAGCAGCCTGGACAGCTGGATCCAGAATCCCTGAGGGGCCAGATGGAGGGTCATTGTGTCTACAGGGCCTGGGCAATAGGGCTAGACCAGGGCTGGGAGCTGCTTAGATCCATGCCAGTCAGGGTCCTGCCCACAGCCCAGCAGCTTCTCTGTGAAGTGCTAGGATGCCCCACACTCCCTCCCATCCCAGAGTCCCCTTAGGCAACTCTGAGCATATGAGGGGGACAGAGAAGCTGTTACTGCCACTAGTAGAAAAGTGAGTCTGCATCAGCTCTTGCTTACCCAAAACTTTTGTCAGGAATCCTAGAACTTTACTTTTCTCAGCCTCAGTTTCCTCATCCGTAAGGTGGGACTAACAGATTAAATGGGATATTATGTATAAGAAGCTGTTTTAGTTTGTTTGGGCTGCTATAACAAAACATCATGATCTGGACATCTTATAAACAACAGAAATTTATTCCTCATGGTTTGGAGGCTGGGAAGTCAAAGACCACTGCAATGGCAGGTTCAGTGTTTGGTGAGAGACCACTTTCTGATTCATAGGTGTCACCTTCTGGCTGCATCCTCACATGATAGAAGGGGCAAGGGAGTCTCTGGGGTCTCTTTTATAGGGGCACTAACCCCATGCATGAGGGCTCTGCCCTCATGGCCTAATCAACTCCCAATTGCCCCATCTCTTAATACAATCACATTGGCGATTAGATTTTAACATATAAATTGAGGAGGATGCGAACATCCACACTGTAGTGAAAGCCTAGCACAGAACCTGACAACAACAGCTGGCACTCAGCAGCAGCGGTGTCTTTCCCTTACCCTGCTCTCAGTGCTGGGTTCGCTCTTGGGCTAGGAGGGGAGCAGGGCAAAGTGGTCCCAGGCAAACCAGGTCCCTGTGGCTCCTTTTGGACTGAAATCCTAGGGGTCGGTCTAGGCATGGGACCTCACTGGACCAAAAAGGGGTTCTTGAACAAAGAGTTTCAAAAGCCAGGATGTTCCATCCTGGAAAAAGGAATGCCTCAAAGTGCCTGAGTACTGGCCTACAATATTTAAAGGGGTGCTGCTCTTGTAGGAATGGGAGCTGATTCACCCTGAGGAATCC
>NW_007739536.1:13254-17720 GCF_000696425.1 Galeopterus variegatus | reverse complement strand
TACAATATTTAAAGGGGTGCTGCTCTTGTAGGAATGGGAGCTGATTCACCCTGAGGAATCCTAAGGGGTAAGTAATGGACCCATAGCAATGAGGAGAGACATTGAGTCAGGAAGGAAGAACTCTTCAGAGGTGGGTCCAGAGGTGGTGTGGGTGGTGGTGAGTTCTCAGTCATAGGAGGTGTTCAGGCAGAGGTTGGGCGAGGTCAAAAGGATTTTGGATAAGAAGAGGGAGTGAAGTAAATGACCTTACACCTCCCCTAACCTGGGGCTTCTGAGTCTGTCGAAAGAGGTGGTGGCTAAGAGGTATGATTTGAAGACTCTTCACCTCAAATCTCTCTTCTGTCCATTACTAATGCCTGGAATTCCTGTTACAAGTTCATTGCTTTGGGTTAAGGCAATGTCTCTTGCAAAATGTCAGACTCCCTGGTTGGTGTCATACTGGTTCATCAGAACCCTTGTCAAGGTTCTGGTGGGAGAATATAAGGAGAATAAAGACAGGGGACACCCTGGAGAAAGGGGCACCCAAAGAGAGGGTAGAAGAGAACAAAAGGAGCCAGTCTTGCTGGAGTGGAAAATCCAGCTCCTAGCTTTAGCACACGGGTCCCGGAGACACTGAGAGCTAAGGGAGTAGAATTAAGTCTTAGTTCAAGAGGTCACCAGACTTGACTATACTTCCCAGGGGCCCTGAGGATTTGCATTGCAGCAGGACGCTTCCTTTGAGACACCACTGTGTTCTTGCAGATCAAATCTAAAAAGCTGGGTGTTCTGATCCCTGAGATGTTGAGTTTAAATGCTTAGGCCCATTCCATTTCCCCAGAAAAGGCTAGGGAAACTTACCACACCCCCACCACAAGTAATTCACACACATATGTTGGGTCAACAGCATGAAAAAAAGAACCACAACAACAATGACAATTACCACAGTTTATTGAGCGCCAGCATTAACTCCAAGAATCATAACCATTTTGTCAGCACCACGCTCAGCCAGCGAGCTAACCGGCCATCCCTATATGGGATCCGAACCTGGGGCCTTGGTGTTATCAGCACCACACTCTCCCGAGTGAGCCACGGGCCGGCCCAGAATCATAACCATTTTGAAAGGTAGGTATTGGCCTCACATTACAAATAGAAGAGCCTGGATTTTAATACTAGGTGACTCCATGTGCAAGGCCCATAGAAGTTCCAGTGTAGGCTCCCTGAGGAGCAGTCACCAAAGCACCAGCATTCACGGTGCCCAACCATAGGGCCCACAGGTACTGGGAGGCATTCCTGTCTCCTCCTTCATCCATTCCACAGGCCTTAAGTGGGTACCACTAAGTGCTCACCACTGTGCCAGGCTGTGTGGACTTGGGGGTGAGTGCAAAACGGACTAAGACTTAGGCTCCTGCTCTGTCCTGGGGGAATGTTTTATTTGATAGGAACATAGTGTGTGTTATAGGGGAAGAGAGAGAAGCTCTTTGGGCAATACGTAAAATGCACACTCTGGACTCCAACAGATACCTGTACACCCTATTTATAGCAGCATTATACACAAAAGCCAAAAAGTAGAAACAGTCCAAGTGCTATGGTCTGAATGCACGTGTCCCTTCAAAATTCATATGTTAAAACCTAATCCCCAAGGTGATGGTATTAAAAGGTGGGGCCTTTGGGAGGTGATTAGGTTATGAGGGCACAGCCCTCCTGGATGTGATTAGTGCCCTCTAAAAGGGGCCTGAGGGAGCATATTAGCCCCTTTTTGCCCTTCCACCATGAGAGTACACATAGATGGCACCATTTATGAGGAACAAGCTCTCGCCAGACACAGAATCTGCTGGCACCTTGACCTTGGACTTCCCAGCCTCCAGAACTGTGAGCAATAAATTTCTATTGTTTACCAATTACCCAGTCTGAGGTATTTTGTTATAGCAGCCCAAATGGACTAATGCACCACGTGTCCATCAGTGAGCGAATGGGTAAAGAAAATGTGGTATATGCATACAACAGAATTCAGCCTTATAAAGGGATGGAATTCTGACATATACTACAACATGGATGAACAGTGAAGACATGATGTTAGGTGAAATAAGCCAGATACGAAAGGACAAATACTGTATGATATTAGACACTTACATGACGGACCTAGAGCAGTCAAATTCATAGAGAGAGAAAGGGGTTGGGAGGAGNGGGATGATATAAACCTGTTGGAACAATAGCTGAGTGGAGCATGGAGTTGACAGGGTCCTGAGGGCCCAGCAGGGGCAGCAGGAAGAGGAAGACTTGGAAGCTATCTGGGGACAACAGTCCTGAGAGTATCTTCCCATTAGGAAGGGTCTTCAGTATCCAAAGGGGAATCCTGTGGAGGAGGAGCTCAGAGCAAGCACTCTTTGGTACTTGGTAGGATAATTTGGTGTCCCCACTGCCCCTGGAAGGAGCAGCAGTCTTTGCTCCATGACCCAAGGAGGAAACAGCAGGGAAACTGCTTCTGGGTCAGCACAAAGAAGGACTTTCTAGCATAGCTAAAGATAGATTGGGCTACCTTGGGAGTTGGTGAGTTTCCCATCTCAGAGGTGTTCCAAGATTAGCTGTCTTCTATAGATTTGGAGCCCCCTGGGCTGCTGGGCTGCTTGGTCAGGAGAGTGGGCAGGAGATTGCCAGAAAAGGAGGTATTGTCTAAAGGAGTGGCTGTGGCTTTTACAGAACAATCCATTAATCCTTGGAGGGAGCCTGTCTGGCCCAGGGCACTAGATGATCCCAAACTGCCATTCTGGAGTTTCCTTCCATCCTGGTGCCTGGAGCAAGAGTCAGGGAAGCAGAGCAGTTTCCTGACAACAGTGCTGGGTAGAGGCACAGTCTAGTTCCCTGAGCCTTTGCCCTAGATGCTAGGGTGGGCAGGAGACTGGCAGGAGGATGGGCACAGAGAGAGGACATGTCACCCCCACCTCTCAAGGACTACTTCAGAACCTAAGAGCTGGTAGCCCAGGCTGGGCTGTTGGGAGGATGAGGGGAGACCCTGGGATCCCAGGACATGGCAGGTACAGAGTACAGCCCATGACATGGGCAGGATGGGTCATGACCAAATGAGAAGAGCAGTTTTTGCCCTCAGCAGCCTTCACCCTTGGGGAAGAGGGATGGATTCTCCAGAGAGAGCTGGGCATTTAAGAAGTTCTGAAGAGGACAACACATAGCTCAAGGGCTTGAATGATACTTGATGGCAGGATGTAAGGTGGGATTGGCAGCTTTGGTGAGGACATCTTTTGGGGCACAGGGAATTTTCTGACACTTCTTCACCCCACCCCTCTGCCTGTTCCACCTGGGAATCCATCTGGCCTACAGAGCAGTCTCTGGAACTACCAGTCAGTATTTCCTCAGGCAGGAGGGTCCCAAATCAGCTGCACATCAGAATCACTTCCAAGGTGTGTTAAAAATACAGACTCCCACCTGTCAAAATCCTTTGCTGTGAGGATCAGCTCAGGTAAAAACACAAGAACAAGAGCTGAGAAGGGAAATCACCATCCCTGCTGATGTTTTGCTTTGCAGGGCTAGGGTCAGGTGGCAGGGAGAGGACCTGTGCGTATGTGAGTTCACGAGCATCCCACACTAAGTATTTATTGAGCATGTGCTAGCTACTGGGGACATATAAATGGGAGAGAGACAGCATACACAGCCTTATGAGATAGCCAAAGTCTGGGTCCCCAAAGTGGCCCCATGAGTCAGCACTCGAGGGCCCAGCAGACAACCATACCCCTGCCAAGCTCCAGAGATGGCCTCAGAGTGGAATCAGCAGCTCTGCCAGAACCTTTCCCTGCCTGCTTTCAGCTGCTGCTCAACGTCTGCACCAGTCTGGGCATCTGTGGCTGGGTCACCCCCCACACTGATGAGTGTTTAGAGAACCCAGCAGGGGCTGTTCTGTCCTGGTGACCGGCAGAGACAAGTAGGAGATCAAGTGGGCTGTCATGTCAGAGGATGTGCGGGCCTGCCTCCGTCCACCTGTCTGTGGCAGGCTTGCCAGAGGACCCCATTCCCAGGTCAAAGGCAGGTCAAAAGGGGTCCAAGGAGTCATTTGGAGAGCCCAAGCTGGAAGACAAACTCAAGAACCAGCAGGATTGTGTCCTGTTTGCAGATTCCCCACAGTGAGGAATGGCAGGGGGTTGGAGAGGAGTAGGAAGGCCCCCGCCCTAAACCTGGGGCCCTTTCCTCAGGGCTGATGAGAAGGGAAGAATTGCTAAACTGTTCTTAATCTGGGGATTCTAAGCAAAGGTCCCCTCCATTAGATTCCAAGTGATTGTAGGTTCTCAGTGATAATGATCTGATTAACAGAGCTCATTTCTCTGCCTGGCCTTCCACCTTCCTCCTCTCCCCTAGTACTCACTCAATACGACCCATACAATAATTCAAGTGTCTGTTCTTTGCTGAGTTCTTTCTCTGTGCCAAGCTCTGTTAAACTCTGCATGTGTTTTACCTTTCCATCATCCCGGTAGCCCTCTTCC
>NW_007739536.1:9708-12836 GCF_000696425.1 Galeopterus variegatus | reverse complement strand
TTTGCTGAGTTCTTTCTCTGTGCCAAGCTCTGTTAAACTCTGCATGTGTTTTACCTTTCCATCATCCCGGTAGCCCTCTTCCTTGAGGCACTCCTTTGACTTCTAGGATGACCCTTTCTCGGTTTTCCTCTTTGGTATCCCTGGTCACTCCTGGCTTCTTTGGCTGGTTCTTCCTCTTCTCCCTGACCTATAACATTTGTAGTGCTCAGGGCTCCGCCGTCATTCCTTTCCTTTTCTCCATCTGCCCTGTCCCTTAGTGAGGTCATCCCACCCCATGGCTTTGAAAGCTATCTATATTTAATATACCAACAACTCCAGCCCACACAGACCTCTCCTGAACTCCAACTCATGTATGTCCGACTGCCCACTCGACCTGTCTACCTGCTTGTTTCACAGACACTCATACTCAACATGGAGACACTGAACGCCTGATTGCTCCCCACCCACACCCCACACATGCTTCACCCCAGCCTTCCCAGTCCCTGCGAACGGCAGCTGCTAGGAGGCTCGGAACCCCCTAGGGCTCCCATCTCCCTCGAGTGCATGCTAGTTCTTTACAATGGCCTATACAGCCTTATGGGACATGCACCCTGACCCAGCACCACTTCTGTGACTGCCTCTCCCCTGAAGTCATACTGGCCTCCTTCCTGTCCCTCACACGCAGCAGGGATGCCTTCGGGCCTCAGCTGTAGCTTTCCTGTCTTCTTGGAACACATTTCTTCCAGATACTTACTTGGCTCCCTTTGAGTCTGCTCACATCTCATTTTCTCACTGAGACCTAAGCTGATGATCCTGTTTTTGTCCCAACCTGCCCCCACCCCACCCCTCCTCATACCCTTGCCTTGACCTACTTTTTTTTTTTTTTTTTTTTTTTTTTTTTTTTTTTTTTCTTTTTCCNGGCTGCTGGGCTGCTTGGTCAGGAGAGTGGGCAGGAGATTGCCAGAAAAGGAGGTATTGTCTAAAGGAGTGGCTGTGGCTTTTACAGAAGAAGCCATTAATCCTTGCAGGGAGCCTGTCTGGCCCAGGGCACTAGATGATCCCAAACTGCCATTCTGGAGTTTCCTTCCATCCCGGTGCCTGGAGCAAGAGTCAGGGAAGCAGAGCAGTTTCCTGACAACAGTGCTGGGTAGAGGCACAGTCTAGTTCCCTGAGCCTTTGCCCTAGATGCTAGGGTGGGCAGGAGACTGGCAGGAGGATGGGCACAGAGAGAGGACATGTCACCCCCACCTCTCAAAGACTACTTCAGAACCTAAGAGCTGGTAGCACAGGCTGGGCTGTTGGGAGGATGAGGGGAGACCCTGGGATCCCAGGACATGGCAGGTACAGAGTACAGCCCATGACATGGGCAGGATGGGTCATGACCAAATGAGAAGAGCAGTTTTTGCCCTCAGCAGCCTTCACCCTTGGGGAAGAGGGATGGATTCTCCAGAGAGAGCTGGGCATTTAAGAAGTTCTGAAGAGGACAACACATAGCTCAAGGGCTTGAATGATACTTGATGGCAGGATGTAAGGTGGGATTGGCAGCTTTGGTGAGGACATCTTTTGGGGCACAGGGAATTTTCTGACACTTCTTCACCCCACCCCTCTGCCTGTTCCACCTGGGAATCCATCTGGCCTACAGAGCAGTCTCTGGAACTACCAGTCAGTATTTCCTCAGGCAGGAGGGTCCCAAATCAGCTGCACATCAGAATCACTTCCAAGGTGTGTTAAAAATACAGACTCCCACCTGTCAAAATCCTTTGCTGTGAGGATCAGCTCAGGTAAAAACACAAGAACAAGAGCTGAGAAGGGAAATCACCATCCCTGCTGATGTTTTGCTTTGCAGGGCTAGGGTCAGGTGGCAGGGAGAGGACCTGTGCGTATGTGAGTTCACGAGCATCCCACACTAAGTATTTATTGAGCATGTGCTAGCTACTGGGGACATATGAATGGGAGAGAGACAGCATACACAGCCTTATGAGATAGCCAAAGTCTGGGTCCCCAAAGTGGCCCCATGAGTCAGCACTCGAGGGCCCAGCAGACAACCATACCCCTGCCAAGCTCCAGAGATGGCCTCAGAGTGGAATCAGCAGCTCTGCCAGAACCTTTCCCTGCCTGCTTTCAGCTGCTGCTCAACGTCTGCACCAGTCTGGGCATCTGTGGCTGGGTCACCCCCCACACTGATGAGTGTGAATGGGAGAGAGACAGCATACACAGCCAAAGTCTGGGTCCCCAAAGTGGCCCCATGAGTCAGCACTCGAGGGCCCAGCAGACAACCATACACCTGTCAAGCTCCAGAGATGGCCTCAGAGTGGAATCAGCAGCTCTGCCAGAACCTTTCCCTGCCTGCTTTCAGCTGCTGCTCAACGTCTGCACCAGTCTGGGCATCTGTGGCTGGGTCACCCCCCACACTGATGAGTGTTTAGAGAACCCAGCAGGGGCTGTTCTGTCCTGGTGACCGGCAGAGACAAGTAGGAGATCAAGTGGGCTGTCATGTCAGAGGATGTGCGGGCCTGCCTCCGTCCACCTGTCTGTGGCAGGCTTGCCAGAGGACCCCATTCCCAGGTCAAAGGCAGGTCAAAAGGGGTCCAAGGAGTCATTTGGAGAGCCCAAGCTGGAAGACAAACTCAAGAACCAGCAGGATTGTGTCCTGTTTGCAGATTCCCCACAGTGAGGAATGGCAGGGGGTTGGAGAGGAGTAGGAAGGCCCCCGCCCTAAACCTGGGGCCCTTTCCTCAGGGCTGATGAGAAGGGAAGAATTGCTAAACTGTTCTTAATCTGGGGATTCTAAGCAAAGGTCCACTCCATTAGATTCCAAGTGATTGTAGGTTCTCAGTGATAATGATCTGATTAACAGAGCTCATTTCTCTGCCTGGCCTTCCACCTTCCTCCTCTCCCCTAGTACTCACTCAATACGACCCATACAATAATTCAAGTGTCTGTTGTTTGCTGAGTTCTTTCTCTGTGCCAAGCTCTGTTAAACTCTGCATGTGTTTTACCTTTCCATCATCCCGGTAGCCCTCTTCCTTGAGGCACTCCTTTGACTTCTAGGATGACCCTTTCTCGGTTTTCCTCTTTGGTATCCCTGGTCACTCCTGGCTTCTTTGGCTGGTTCTTCCTCTTCTCCCTGACCTATAACATTTGTAGTG
>NW_007739536.1:0-9017 GCF_000696425.1 Galeopterus variegatus | reverse complement strand
CCGCCGCGCTTCCCAAGCAGTGCACTATCCAGTGCGCCACCGGGCCGGCCCTTGACCTACTTTTTATTACTCCTTGTTACCTTCAAGCATACTGCATGTTTTACTCATTTACTGTGTTTCTTGTTCACTATCCATCTTTCTCAACACGAAGACACAGATCTTTGTTTTTGCCCATTGATGTCACCCAAGTTTCTAGAACAATGCTTAGTGCATAGCAGGTGCTCAGTGAACACTGTCCAATTGACTGGCATAAGCTGAGTCTCCTTCAGGCCCATTTGAAGAGCTTCATAGGCTGCGTATCAAACATACTAAAGTGTTACCACACCCACGTTAGGTTTCCTGCTTAAAATTTCTGTCTACAGAATCTTGACACATTTCATTTATATTTGGCTTTGATATCTCAATCACCAAGCATATTTGGGAAATCTTGGGGAGTGTGAGAGGCTAGTTTACAATTTGATTTCAAATCTTTTACAAATATTAAATTAACAACTTTGGACATATGAACAAAATATGTATTAATTGTGATTTTTATTTTCTTTTCATATTTTGGAGCCAGATGTATTTTTGAGATCTGAAACATTTTCCTCAGCCCTGTAACTCTCCTGCCTACAGAAAAACGGTCTGATGATGTTAGTGGTGAAGCTGAAGAGTGGGCCAAACCCACCTGCTAAGGGGACTGCCATATGACCTTGAGTCTGGAGATGCGTTCAGTCCTGAATGACCTTCTGATTTCTGAACAACTCACTCTCCAGTCTGGGCAGCTTCCCTGGGGTTCTCACAGGCCCAGCCTCATGACCAAGAATCTTCTTGTGTTCACTTCCACTTGCATCTGCACTGTGAACTCTGCTTTCTGAGGAAATCCTGTGACTCTCCACTCTGAGACATCAAAAGAACCCCACCCACCTGCTCTCTAAACTCTAGGTCCTGTTTTCTCTGTCATTTCTGCACATAGCATTGCTGGATAGATCCTGGTCTCCCTTATTACTTTCTGACCTGGGACCCTATCAGTCATGGGATATGTTTACAGTGGACAGAGCACACAAAAAAAGGGGGCTCTGCTACAGCCGGGATAAGGCTCTGCAGAGTCGTAGTCTACGGGGTCTTTGCATTTGTTCACTCTCTTCAGTGTAAATAGTGTGGCATTTCAGTAGCATTAGTCTGTCTCATGATGGAAGGAAACTTTTCGCCTACCCCCACCATGTATCCTCACACTGAGCCCCAGGAATGCTGCTGGCCCACTAGCCACATCTGTACCAGGGTCTTTGGGTTTGGGCTCTGAGCTTGCACCTTCTGTCTCAGGATAACCTGCACTCACCCTGCAGCTGTCTTTGCCCTCTTGGGGATCCCTCTGGCTTCTGGCTCCTGTTTTAAGAGACCATGTTTTCTGCGCTTCCAGATTCACCAGGCTGTGGACCAGCCACATCTCAGTAAGCTTGCAGGCACAGTATTCTTACACCAGATGTTCCCTTGCTTTGCACTCCGGGAAGTCCTGTCCTGCCTTCTGTCTGCAACTTTTCCCCACCCCTATGCCTTGACACTGGGGCTACATGCAACATGTGGTATAAAAGGAACATGAGCCTTGGAGGTATACAAATTTAGGTTACAATTCTGAATGTGCCACTTACTATCTCAGTGACCTTGAATGTCTCATTTGGCATGTCACTTAACCTCTGTGAGCCTTAGTTTTTTCTTGTCAAATGGTTTTAATAATAATATTATATCTTGGAGGTTCTGTAAGAAATAATCCACATAAAGTACCTTGGTTAGCGCCTGGGGCAGAGTTGGTGCTCCCTTAACTGGAGATTTCCCCTGATCTTGACTTTCTGGTCTCTTTCTAATATCTACGTGCTATTTTTGAAAGAAGGGGTCTTGGCTTCAATCTTAATTCATGCTTTCTTCCAACTCAGGCTCACATATGTTGGCCACAGCCAATGCACTGATTCCCTGTGTCTTCCACCTTTCACCAGCCCTTCTTAGAATTCTGCCTAGTTCCTTGCTGGGACAATGTGGGTGAGGATATGGTGGGGCAGGGGGCATGGACCCCTCCTAGACCTGGGCTCACTGTGACATGACCCTGTCTGGGCTTGCTTCACCAATCTTCCAAAGTGTCCCCATTCTCCTCCCCTGTCCTAGCCCTGCCTTCTATGGTCAGTGGAGAGAGAGGTGAGACACTGAGTCTTTCCATACAGTGTGACATCAATCCTGAGTCTTCCAGAGACAGTGAGCTTAAAAAGCACCCCTCCTTGATAAAAATAAACATGTTATATTTTTCTATTGACATAACAGGTCCACATTTTTATATCACTCAGGGATCCGCCTAGATTCCTGCAGAGCTGGGCACTTTGCTGCCTCCCCACCAGCCTCACCCAAGCACAAATGCCTGCAAAGAACTCTCTTCTCCAGGACAGCCAGCAATAGCTTTGGCCTCTGACTCACAGAGTATCAGATTTCTTTTCAGAAAAAACTATTTGTGAGCCATTTAACACTTGAGTATTTGGTTCAAATATACTATATATTTCCTCTCTTTTGTCTCCTGCCCAGACTACAAAAGCCAACTGAGGAAAAAATGCCCATCTTTGAAGACTCTGGAAGCTGCTCCTCCTCCAGCCAGTATGGGATGTGGGTGGCCTTGTCTGCAAGCAGAGAGATGGATGAAGTCAGTGGAACCCATCTCTCTCTGGCTTTTACAGCCATGATCTCCTGTGACAGGTATGGGCCTCTACCCTCTGCTGCTGCTACAGCTGCCACTATGAAAACCCCTTCCCCAGAAGGCAAGTTACTACGAGCCTGGCTGTCAGCATGGAGTCCAGGGTGAAGAATGTCTTGTTAGTCTTTAATTGGTGCCAGAAACAGAAGTACATACCCCAAATCCTAAGATCTGAAGCCAGCCCACAACTTCCTCTTTAGCAGGGTGAGTCCTGGCGGCTGCAGGCTCTGGACCTACCTCCTACCACTGCGCTTCTCCCACCCCATCCCTATTTCTCTGTAAATCAATCAAATTAAACTAAACAGCCTCAAAAGAAGAAGTTGCGAAAGACAGTGTTAGGGGAAACGGGAAGAAGCATTCCCCAATTCTGTCTCAGGTCTATCATATTTGACCCCATTTTCTCTGTCAATCAGCGGGGAAGACACATCTCAGGCCTTTTGGGGGCCCATCTGGTGGAGATACCCCATGGACTCTCTCAGGGGCCCCTGAAACATCTGAGTGTCAGGGCCCACAACAGCCATCCCTGCTTTCCACAGTGTAGAAACTTCTCAGATCCTCCGAGACAAGTGAATGCCAATATCTCTCACGGTTCTTTTTCACCATAAGTTCTGTTTTACTCCAGGGGAGATGGGAGTATACCATAAATGCTTTATTTGTTTACAGTATTTATGCAATGGTTATACACCTGCATAGAGTCTGTGCATTCCTTTTCATGCCTAGATCCAAGATCCATCCTGGGTCTTTCTACAGGAGGGACAATCTGCAGTCACTGAGCCAGATCAGTGCAGGGGATGTGGGTGATGTCCCCTGGCACCAGAGGGGACAGATAACATTTGACCCATTTTCTCTGTCAATCAATGGGGAAGACACATTTTAACAAGAGAGGGATAACTCTCAGAATCTTTGAGGTGCCACCACCCCAGCTCTACTGACAAATCCAACACCTCATTAATATCGAGCTCCTTAGACTTTGCCCACAAGATATGAAGATTGGGGGCCAAGTGAGAAGAAAGACGAAGGAGAAACTGAGGCAGGGGCAAGGCCAAGCCACTGGGTATCGCCGCTTCCGAGGCAGCTGGGGAGGAGGTATTCCATTTCCTGAGCTGTGCTTGTCCCATTTCAGTTTGAACAGATGGAAATATAGTTCAATGTTTCAACATCATTTGCCTTTCTCGTGTTAAAATATTGATAAGTGCTGCCCAGGCTGATGCCCCCGCAGTTCTGAGCAGTAACTGGAGCATGATGTGTACTGAAGTGAGACACGGCAAAGCCTTTAACGCGTGTTTAAAATTCCTGGAATAATGCGCAACACTGGCTCAGCTCATTCGGCTCCAGAAAACCTCCCCCCCTGGGCCGCCTCCTAATCGGCAGGAGGAGTGAGAGCACAGCCCAGACCCCCTGCTGGTGGCAATTAGTGCGGCAGCTGCTCGTCTTCAGGATGGGGAACTATGCAGGAGGGGCTGCCTCTGCCCAGGCTGAGCCAGACATGTGGAGGGCAGAGGACATGGGGTGCTGGCTCTTCCTGCAGGGGCCTGACACTTGGCACTCAGACCCTTATCCTAGAAAGAGGGAGCACTGGGCAGGGCTCTCAAGAAAGGCAGGTGAGTGAAGGGCAAAAAAAGGGAGAAGAAGGGAAAGGGGGACTTAGAAGGAGAAAAGGGAGACAGACGAGAAAAGGGAAGGAAGAGAGGAAGTAGCCAGGAACAGCAAACCCTGCAGGAAGAGTTTGCCAGGCCCCAAAATGGGAATTCAACCTGTGCTTCTAGAAAAGGGAAAAGGATCCTCATGAGGAAGCCAAGGCCTCTTGCTGGGCCTCATCCAGTAGCTTCCCAGTCTTCAGACACCTCTCTGCAAGCTGCAGCCATGACAAAGGCCCCCAGACCCAGGACTAAAGGAAAACCTACAGCGTGGGCCTGGGATGTCACTTCCAAGGTTTGAACAGGTAAGGATCTCCCAGGATCTCAGTATCCCCACGTGGAGATCAGGTGGTCTAACTGCAGAGGTCCCTGACATGCTAAATTTCTCACATACTTTAAGATTCTGGGTTTTATAGTCATGGTTTTAGAAAACTCTTTATAGATCTTTGTGGGATTGTCAGAAGAATGTTTTCCATGAGGCCTACTTGAATCAGAGCACAGGGAGACAATGTCTGCCTTTTTCAGGAGCGGCCCCGTGAAAGCACCTGTGTGGGAGAAAACAGGGCTGTGCCCCAGAAAACTGTGGAGTACCTTCTCTGGAAGGAATTCTAGGCTGGTGGTGCAATGGGACTTAAGTCAGTATAATTCATAGCCACTGACTGAAAACGTGTGCATTATTTTTGTAGAGTAGTGTAGATGGATTAATATTTGCAATTGGAGAGACAGAATAGGAAATCTACAATGAGTTAGAAAGCAGTGTCTGACAAACTCACTGATTATGCTCTGCCTCTGCCTTCCACAAAATAAAACTCATCCAAGTCATGTAAATGTAATCATCCTATTTTCTGAGCAGAAAAAAAAAAAATGGGACATGTCATCTGACGCAGAAGAGGACATTTACAGGAGCAAATGGGATAGAGTATAATATTGAAGAGGACAGGCTGGGAAAATCTAGAACACACAGCTACCATGAATACAGAGTGACAGGGGCAGAATGAGAGGCCCCAGACACCCACCTGGGCCAGCTCTGTTGGACAAATCTTAACAAGGGAGGAATCATCTGGAGCCAAGGAATGCCACGGGCTCTGGGGAGGTGGCAGCAGCCTCATCTTATTCTGCATCTGTAAGTCAGGCCAGCTGATCGGGAAATACCCTGACTGGTGGCACAACAGTACTTCTGTTCATGCACATCAGCTCCAGGCACCTTTCCTCAGTGGTTTTGCCCTAATGCACCAGACACAGTAAGTTCTTTTTGTTGTTTTTCATCATCAAATCCATACCTCACCTAGTATTCTGGGGCACACTCATTAATCAGAAATTACCATGCAAAACCAGCTCAGCCCACATGTCCACATGGAGAAAATGGGAATGTCAATTTGATCACATATGTGTCTCCTATTTTTACAATAAGATAAATTGATGTGAAACTTGTGTTCAGATGATTGACTTGTAAATTCAATAAAGCAGGGAGAGATAAGAGGGTTACTCTAAAGTTTGTCAAATACAATGGGTGGAGATAGCACCAGGGAAGAACTTTCAGTACTGGTGTCCAAACTGACCCCAAGCAACGATGTTCTGAGGTTTAATTCCAGGAGCTTCAGTGTGATGTTCAGGACCACCGTCCTTCCTGGATCCCCCACCACCTGCACTTACACAGCCTTCTTCAGCTGTTCTTCCAGGGGTTCTCTTGCCAGCTGGTACCTCCTCCTTGTAAGCCCCCTGGCTGCCACCCTCACATCTTACCCCAGAGTCCTCCTGTTGGCTCCAAGCTATCCCAATCTGCTTAATCACTCCTCACCTCTCTCCTATTAGGGGATCTCTATGGCCCCAGGCTTGACACATCCCAGCTGGGTCACCTGTTGATTTCTCTAAGCATATTCTGTGGCAGGCTGGTAATGCCTGGTTCCTTCACCTATGGTTCAGAGCCAGCACTTATTCATTTACTCACTCATCAATTCCACAACTATGTGCCAGGCTCTGTGTTAGGTGCTGCAAGCAGTACAAAGGTGCATGCAACACAGCCCTGCCCCTGGTCTAGCAGGGGAAATAAGCCATGCACCAAAGTCACTGCACAGCTAGAGAGAAAGTGGTTTTGGACTCTCTGGTGGCCAAGGTATCTCAGTGAGGGAACCCTGTTTTTCTGGCACTTTTTGCAGTGCACTGGAACTCCTCCCACAGCGTAAGTTGAGTCTTTCCTTCTGCTATGGGTAGAGAATCCCAAATTCGAAAATCCAAGATCTGAAATGCTCCAAAATATGAAACTTTTTGAGCACCAACATGACACTCAAAGGAAATGCTTG
The DNA here is from genome assembly GCF_000696425.1 of Galeopterus variegatus. Classification (NCBI taxonomy): domain Eukaryota; kingdom Metazoa; phylum Chordata; class Mammalia; order Dermoptera; family Cynocephalidae; genus Galeopterus; species Galeopterus variegatus. Next base: position 2,370 of record NW_007739536.1, on the reverse strand, counting down.
TTGGAGCATTTCAGATTTGGGATTTTCAGATTTAGGATGCTCAACCAGTAAGTATATAATGCAAGTATTCCCAAATACAAAATCAACTGAAATCTGAAATACTTCTGGTTCTAAACATTTTGCATAAAGGATTCTCAACCTGTACTTGAAAATCCCAGCTCTCCTTTGGCCCACCTGAAGGGTTCCTGTTTCCTCTGCTTCTAGACAGGTCAGGATGACTCAGGTATCTCTGAGTCATTCTTCCCAGCTCATGTTACCATCCTCACCCTGTCTCTAAGCTATTCTCCTGTGACTCAGGAGCCCAGATGTTCCAGGGGAGTGCACATCCAGATTCCCCTTACTACAGGTTTCTAGTGTTGCAATACTTTAAATAAATGTCAAAACAACACAGCTGAGGTTCTCATAGAGGTGGAAGGAAGAGAAAAATAGCTGCAGAAGAAGGTGAGCCCTACTGGGGAGGGAGCAGCCTTATCTGAAGGGACAAGGGGATGTGTCCCATTCTATCTTTCTCTGATGGAGCCATGGGAAAAGGAGCTCCACAGGGTTATCCTCAAGCCAGGACTTCCTGGATCATCCCCCAGTGCTCAGGGCTCCAGCCACTCCCTTCAAGGGAGCCACGCTCACCACACACACACACACACACACACACACACACACACACACACACACACACACTACCAGGGCTCCAGTCTCACCACCTTCCTGGAAGAAGGAAGAGGGGAAAGCTCATGATGGGACTCCTTACCATAGTGCAGGTGACTTCAGCATGAGGAGAGGACTAAAAAGCATCCTACAATCCTCTCAGGCCCTCAATTTCCTCAAGTGTAAAATGGGGATCAAAGTCCTGATCTCCCGAGATGCTGTGAGGATGAAAAGAAGTAAGATGGGTGCAAGAATCTAGGACACTGCCTGGTGCCTGGGAACATTCAATAATGGTTCCCTTACTTCCTCCCTTTGTGGCTGTCTCTCTTGTGTAAAGGTTTAAAATTTTAGGCACTTACCTCTGGCTTTATTGCAGACATGGATTCCCCCAGGGCATCCAAGGGTGAGATGAGGGGCACCTGGCTGTCACCATCTGACTGACTGGAGGGGTGCAGTCAGGTGCTTCTCTGGGTCTGGAGAGAGGGTGAATTCTGGCAGCCAGGGGAGAGTCTCACTCTGGGCAAGAACAGCCACGAAAAATGGGAGCTGGTCCCACCCAAGATATCGGGTGAGCAGTTTAGCCAGAGATCTAATCTCTGCCAAATTACAGGCTTTCTTGAAAGGGACCCTTTTTGGTTTTCAACATTGAAGCTGCTTGAACCAAGCCCCTTCCTTCCACAGATGGTGAAGGCTGCATCTTTCTCTAGGCTCAGCAGTGGAAAGAAGCAGCAGCAGGACTAAGAGAGCAGGGGCGGGGACACCCACAGGGAAGAAAGGGGACACTCCGCTCCCCCAGCTGCTCTGTGCCGAGCTCTCCTCCCAGGCCACCAAGGAGTCTTCCCAATGTCCAGGTGAGACTTTGTGACCACCATCACCCCTGTCTCCAAATGCCCCCAGATCCCCTTGACTCCTGTCCTAGGTGCCTGCCAGCCCTATCTCTCCTCCTTTTCATCCAGGCTCAGAATAGAATGAACTTGTTGGGAAATAACAGGGTGTACAGGGTGTGTGTGTGTAATAGGGCAAGATCTGAAAACTCCAACAGCCAAGTATCCCCAGCCCAGGTGACTTTTACTTCTACAGCCCAAATAGAGTCACTGGCAGGCTTGGATGGTCCATTGCATCAGATCCAGAACTTCCTCCCCTTTACATCAATCCTCCCCTGGGAAGGGGCAAAACACTCCCCTTTTCAACAGATAATTGGATAAACAAAATGTGGAATATCCTTATAATGGGATATTATTCAGCCATTAAAAGGAATAATGTACAATACATGCTACAAATGGATGAACCTTGAAAACACTATGCTAAGTGAAAGAAGCCAGACACGAAAGGTCACATATACTTCAGTATGATTCCATTTATATGAAATACCCAGAATAAGCAAATCTATCGAGACAGAAAGCAGATTAGTGGCTGCCAGGGGCTGGGGGAGGGGAGAATAGGGCCATGGGGAGTGACTGTGTAATGGGTATGGGTTTCCTTGGGAATGATAAAAATATTCTGGAACAAGATAGTGGTGATAGTTCACAGCACTGTGAATGTACTAAATGCCACTGAACTGTACACTATTAAATGGTTAAAATGGTGAACTTGTTATGTGTATTTCACAATTGATAAAAACAAAAATAAAACCTTTCCAGGCTTTGAATATCTCCTTCTCCACTTCCATTCTTCTAATCCCTTCCCATTTAGGAGGAAGAGCTCTAAAGCTCACTTGAGTAACAAAAA
>NW_007739535.1:22543-35753 GCF_000696425.1 Galeopterus variegatus | reverse complement strand
TGTGGCGGAGAGACGATCTGGGCGGGCTCCTCTTCCCTGCCCTCCTGACGCTGGCTGGGGGTTCCCCACGCTACCTGCCCCGTCTGAAATCTGCGGGGAGATTGGGATTGTAGGCCGGTCCACAGGCCCCGGGGTGCCCCGTGTTGAGTTAAGCAAATGGCACTTCTCAGTGCGGAGCCGTGCCAAGCAGAGATGGCTGGACTGCCCTCACTAAGCCGGCCATCTCTGCCCACACCCGATAAAATGGAGGCAGCTCTGTTGTGGGCACCTAGCCTGGTGTGGTAGGCGGGAGCTAGGCTGGCGGGCGGGGAGCAGTCGGGCTTCGCCCCACAAGTGGGGCTGGGTTGGGGGTGATTCACAGAGCTCACAGAGTTGGGCCGGTCCAGTGCGTTTCACTCCGTTTCTGTGCCGTTTCTGCTGGCTTTCTTGGCCTTTGTTGTCTGGGCTGCTCGCTTGTTCCCGCAGCAGGGCTTGGGTTCTCTCAGGAGTCTTCTTTTGTGTCGGCCCTAAAACCTTGAACCTGTTTTTGCTTGTTTGTCATTGTAGGATCATTATTGAAAGAATTATTCTTTTTTTGTTGCTCTTGGAAATGCAATTAGTATTCTGGTATCACAGCGCACACTTCTCAGGATCGCGCTGTCTCCTGGCACGGCCGCTCCAGACCCGTCGCCATCTTGGAATCCTGGGATGGGATGATAGCCAAATCTCTCAATGACCTCAACTGCAAACCAAAGGTGCACTCCACCTGCTCTTGGGGATGACAGGCCCATTTGTTGAGCACTCCAGTCCAGCCACACTGGGGTCCCTTGCTGTTCTGTAGACACTCCAAGCGTGCCCTCCCCTCAGGGGCTTTGCTCTGTTTGTTCCCTCTGCCTGGGCTTCTCTTCGATGTTGGGAATTTTTTAAAGTGCCTGCTGGCCATTTATATGTCTTCCTTAGAAAAATGTCTATTCAGCTCTTTTTGACCATTTTAAAATTTTTTTTTTAATGTGTGGGTGCTTGAATTTCTTGTATAAACTGGATATGAATTCCTTGTTGGATGTATACTTTGCTAATATTCTCTCCCTCTCTGTAGATTGTCATTTTGCTCTGTTGATTGTTTCCTCTGCTCTGCAGAGATTTTTCATTTTATATAATCCCATTTATTATTTTTTTCTATTTTTGCTTGTACTTTGGGGTCCTGCTGATAAAGTCTGTGCCCAGTCCTAGTTCCTGAAGTGTTTCCCATTTACTTTCCCTTAGTAGCTTTACAGTTTCCAGTCTTATACATAAGTATATAGACCATTTTGAGTCGATTTTGGTATATGGTGAGAGGTGCAGGTCTAGTTTCATTCTTCTGCATGTGGATAACCAATTTTCCCAGCAGCGCTATTGAAGAGGCATTCTTTTCCCCAATGTATGTTTTTGTTGCCTTTGTGAAATATCAATTGGCTGTAAGTGTGTGGTTTAATTTCTGGGTTCTCAATTCCGTTCCACTGCTCTGAATCTCTGTTTTTTTTGTCTTTTTGTCTTTTTCCGTGTCTGGCAATGGATCGCAACCCTCAGTGTTGCCCCCGTACCGGACCGGGGACCAGCAACGGGATCGCAACCCTCGGCGTTGCTCCCGCGCCTCGCTCAGCCAGTGAGCGGGAACTGGTCTGTATGTGGGATCCGAACCCTCGGCGGGAGTTCCGCCGCGCTTCCCAAGTGGCGCACTATCCAGTGTGCCACCGGGCCGGCCCTGAATCTCTGTTTTTGTACCAACACCACACTGTTTTCATTATTATAGTCTTGTAGTATAATTTGAAGTCAGGTAGTGTTACGCCTCCAGGTTTTTTTGTTGTTGTTCAGGAATGCTTTGGCTATTCAGGGTATTTTGTTGTTCAATATTAATGTTAAGATTGTTTTTCTATTTTTGTGAAGAATGTCATCGTTATTTTCATGGGGATTGCATTGAATCTGTACATCAGTTTGTTTAGTATGGACATTCTCACAATGTTATTTCTTCCAATCCAAGAGCATGGAATATCTTCTCATCTTTTTGTGTCTTCTTTAAGTTCTTTCAGTAGTGTTTTGTAGTAGTGTTGCCCCCGCACCGGACCGGGGACCGGCAACGGGATCGCAACCCTCGGCGTTGCTCCCGCGCCTCGCTCAGCCAGTGAGCGGGAACTGGTCTGTATGTGGGATCCGAACCCTCGGCGGGAGTTCCGCCGCGCTTCCCAAGTGGCGCACTATCCAGTGTGCCACCGGGCCGGCCCTGAATCTCTGTTTTTGTACCAACACCACACTGTTTTCATTATTATAGTCTTGTAGTATAATTTGAAGTCAGGTAGTGTTACGCCTCCAGGTTTTTTTGTTGTTGTTCAGGAATGCTTTGGCTATTCAGGGTATTTTGTTGTTCAATATTAATGTTAAGATTGTTTTTCTATTTTTGTGAAGAATGTCATCGTTATTTTCATGGGGATTGCATTGAATCTGTACATCAGTTTGTTTAGTATGGACATTCTCACAATGTTATTTCTTCCAATCCAAGAGCATGGAATATCTTCTCATCTTTTTGTGTCTTCTTTAAGTTCTTTCAGTAGTGTTTTGTAGTTCTTATTATAGAGATCTTTCACCTCTTAGGTTGAATTGATTCCTAGGTATCTTATATTTTTGGTGACTATTATAAATGGGCTTACTTTCTTGATTTCTCTCCCTGTTAGTTCATTGTCAGAGAACATATACACAATTGATTTGAGGGTGTTGATTTTTATCCTGCAACATTAGTGAAATTATTAACCATCCTCTAAGAGTTTTTTTTGATAGAGTCTCTTTTTTTCTATGTATAGGATCATGTCATTTGCAAATAGGGACAGTATGACTTTGTCTTTTTCAATCTGGATGCAATTTATTTCTTTCTCTTGCCTGATTGCTCTGGCTAGTCCCTCCAGGATGATGTTAAATAGGAATGGTGAAAGTGGGCATCCTTGTCTTATTTCTGTCATTTAGTGAAAATCCCTCAGTTTCCCCCCACTGAGGATGGTATTGGCAGTGTGCTTGTTATACATGGCTTTTATTGTGTTGAGATACTTTCCTTCCATACTTAGTTCCCTGAGAGTCTTTCTCATGAATGATGTTGAATTTTGTTGAATGCTTTTTCTGTATCTATTAAGGTATTCATATGGATTTTGTCCTTCATTTTGTCAATGTGGCTTATCACATTTATTGACTTGCATATGTTGAACCATCCTTGCATTTCTGGGATGAATCTCACTTGATCATGGTGTACAACTTTTTTGATGTGTTGCTGTATTCTGGTTGCTAGTGTTTTATTGAGGATATTTGCATCTATGTTCATTACAGATATCAGCCTGTAGTTTTCTTTTATTGCATCTTTGTCTCATTTGGGTATCGAGGTGATGATGGCCTCATAGAATGAGTTTGGAAGAGGAGCATTTGTTGCAATTTTGAGGAATCGTTTGAAGAGAATTGGTATTAATTTCTCTTTTTTTTTGCTATCTATCTATCTATCTATTTATTATGAATATTCATGAGATACAAAGCTGGTTGCCTCCCCCCTTCCTGCTCATGGTGTGAGTGCCAGATTCATACTGGGAATGAATACCCATTACCAGAAATTACTTTTGTACCCTTTGTCCCCTCCCAGTTGTCCCCCAACCTCCCTCCCACTTCCCCTCTCCCCTCCATTCCAATTTGTACCCCTAGGAATGTTCCCTCCCTCTGTTGGATCATGGCTCTACTGTGTTCTTTCTTTCCTGCCTTCCTTTCTCTCTTAGCTCCCACATATGAGTGAGCACACGTGGTATTTATCCCTCTGTGGTTTGTTGATTTCACTCAACATAAGTTTCCCCAGGTTCATCCATGTTGTTGCTAATGGGAGTATTTCATTCTTTTTTTATGGCAGAGTAGTATTGCATAGTGTATATATACCACAGTTTCCTTATCCAATTATCTATTGATGGATATTCAGGTTGGTCCCATATCTTGGCTATTGTAAACAGAGCTGCAGTGAACATGGAAGTGCAGTTATCACTTTGACATGATGATTTCCATTCCTCTGGATATATATCCAGAAGAGGGATTGCTGGATCATATGGAAAATCTATCTGTAGTTGTTTGAGAAACCTCCATATTGTTTTCTAAAGTGGTTGTACTAATTTACAGTCCCACCAACAGTGCAGTGATGTTCCATTCCCCTACACCATTGCCAGCATTTGTTATTCACTGTCAATTTTTTGAGATGGTTTGAAGAGAATTGGTATTAATTACTCTTTAAATGTTTGGTAGAATTCAGCAACTTTTCTTTGTTGGGAGACTGCTTATGACAACTTCAATCTCATTGTTTGTTATTGGTGTGTTCTGGTTTTGTACTTTTTCTTGGTTCAGTCATGGTTGCTTGTATGTGTCTGGGAATTTTTCCATTTTCTCTAGGCTTTCAATTTATTGGTGTACAGTATTTCATAATGGTGTCTAATGGTTTCTTGTATTCCTGTTGAATCACTGGTAATATCTCCTTTTTCATTTCAGATTTTTGTAAATTGGGTCTTCTCTCTTCTTGTTTTTTGTTAACCTAGCTTACAGTTGTGTGTTCTGCTCATATTTCCAAAAAACAACTTTTTGTTTCATTCATCTTTTTTTTTGTTTTTTAGGTCTCTATGTCATTTAGTTCTGCTCTAATCTTAATTATTTATTTTTGTCTACTAACTTTGGGATTGGATTGTTCTTGTTTTCTAATTCTTTTAGGTGTAGATTTAGGTTGTTTATTTGAAGTCTTTCTATTTTTTTCCTTTTTGTCTTTTTTTTCGTGACCGGCAACGGGATCGCAACCCTCAGTGTTGCGCCCGCACCTCGCTCAGCCAGTGAGTGGCTGGTCTGTATGTGGGATCCGAACCCTCGGCAGGAGCGCCGCTGCTCTCTCAAGCGGCGCACTGTAGCAGTGCGCCACCGGGCCGGCCCCAAAGTCTTTCTATTTTTTTGATATAAGCATTAATTAGTATAAAGTTCTCTCAGTATTGCTTTTGGGGGCTCTCACATGTTTTGATTTGATATGTCTTTATTTTCATTGTTTTCTAGGAATGTTTTGACTTCCTGTTAAATTTTTTCTTGAACTCATAGGTCATTCAGGAGCATGTTGTCTTATTTCCATATATTTGTACAGAGTCCTAAGTTTCACTTGTTATTAATTTATACTTATAATCCATTGAGGACTGGAAAGATAGTTGAGATGATTCTAATTTTTTAACAGTTATTGAGACTTGGCCTGTAGTTGTTCACAACAGTGTAATGATTCTTTGCATTTCTGTGGTATTGGTGGGTATGTCTGCTTTTTCATCTGTAATTTTTCTTTTTTTTTAAATTTAATTTTATTTTGTCAATATACAATGTGGTTGATTATTGTAGCCCATTACCGAAATCTCCCTCCCTCCTCTCTCTCCCCCCTCCCTCCCAACAATCTCCTTTCTGTTTGCTTGTCATATCAACTTCAAGGCTCATACCTCTCACCATATACCAAAATCAACTCAAAATGGATTAAACAATTAAATATACACACTGAAACAATAAAACTTCTCAAAGAAAACATAGGAGAAACACTTCAGAAAGTAGGACTGGGCACAGACTTCATGAATATGACCCCAAAAGTATGGGTAACCAAAGGAAAAACAAACAAATGGGATTATATCAAACTAAAAAGCTTCTTCACAGCAAAAGAAGCAATTAACAGAGTTAAAAGACCGTCATCCTTAATTTTTCTTACTTGGGTTTTCTCTCTCCTTTTTTTAGTTAGTCTAGCTAATCTTTTATCTATTTTGTTGATATTCTCAAAAAACTAACTTTTTGTTTGATTGATATTTTGTATTGTTTTGGGGGTTTCTATTTCATCTAGTTCTGCTCTGATCTTAACTTTTTCTTTCCATCTACTACATTTGGGGTTGGACTGTTCTTATTTCTTTCCATCTACTACATTTGGGATTGGACTGTTCTTGGTTTTTTTAATTCTTTGAGGTGTAGTGTGAAGTTGTAAATTTGAAAACTTTCTATTCTTTTCATTTAAGCATATAATGCAATAATTATGCCTCATAGAACTGCTTTTGCAGTACCCAGCATATTTTGGTATGATATTTCATTAGTTTTGAGAAATTTTTTGATTTCCTGTTTATTTTGTTCTTGAAACCATCTGTCATTCAGGTGCATGTTGTTTAATTTCCATGCATGTGTATAGATTCCTGAGGTTCCCTTGTTGTTCATTTCTAGTTTTAATCCATTTGGGTGTAAAAAGGTACTTGAAATGATCTCAATATCTTAAAATTTGTTGAGGCTTGATTTGTGACCTAGCATGTGGTATATCTAGGAGAATGTTCCATGTGGTGATGAGAATAATTTATATTCTGTAGTTGTTGGATGAAACGTTCTGTAAATATCTGCCTTGTCCAATTGGTTTTAACAGTGGTATAATTCCTGCATTTCTCTGTTGTTTTGTGGCTGGATAATCTACCTAATGATGATACGGGGGTTGTTCAGGTACCCCAGTATGATCATATTGGGATCTACCTCTTTCTTTAGGTCTAATAGTGTTTGCTTTATAAATCTAACTGCTCCAGTGTTGGGTGCATATATATTTATGATTGTTATGTCTTCTTGTTGGATAGATCCTTTTAGCATTATATAGTGGCCTTCTTTGTCTGCATTTGTGGTTTTTGGTTTAAAGTCTATTTTATCTGATATAAGAATAGCTACTCCTGCCCATTATTGGTTTCCATTCATGAGGTATATCTTTTCCATCCCTTCAGCATAGTCTGAGTTCACCTTTAACAGTGAGATGAGTCTCTTGACAACAGTATATGTTTGATCTTGCTTTTTGATGTCATCTGTCAGTCTGTGTCTTTTGAGTGGGGATTTTAACCCATTTTCATTTATGGTTGTCATTGAGAGGTACTGTCTTATTCCAGGCATTTTATGGTTTTTTTTTGTTTAGATATTTGAGTATCATTTGTTCCTTTCTTCTCCTTTGATCATTGGTCTTCAATGTTTGTGGGGATCTTTTGAGGTGCTAAGATTTAGTTTCTTTCATCTGTCTCACTGGCATTTCTGTTTTATTAGTGAGTTTTGTTCTACTTTTGTATTTGTGGTAATGATTATTGTTTTGTGGATCGTAGATGCAGAATTCCTTGAGAAATCCTTGCAGAACTGGTCATGTGTGACAAACTGATACAGGTTTTGTTTGTCTGGGAAATATACCATCTCTCGCTCATTTCTGAAGGATAGTCTTGCTGGGTGTAGTGTTCTTGGCTGGTAGTTTTTTTCTTTTAGTATTTTGAATATGTCATCCCATTTTCTGCTTGCCTGTAGAGTTCCAGTTGAGAAGTCGTCTGTTTGTCTGATTGGGGCTCCCTTACTGTGGAGTGACTTGATGCTTTTTCTCTTGTTGCTTTTAGGATTCCATCTTTGTCTTTCAGATTTGCCAATTTGACTATACTGTATCTCTAAAAAAATATTTTTGTATTGAAACTCCTTGTGTTTCTTTGAGCTTCCTGGATCTGAAGGTCTGGTCTCTCCCTGTACCTCAGATGTTTTCCATTATTATTTCATTGAATAGATTTTCAATGCCTTTTCCTTTCTCCTCCCCTTCAGGAACACTCATGATTCAGAAGTTTGTGCACTTAGGGTTGTCTGCTACCTCTCTTAGAGGATCTTCATTTTATAAATTCCTTCTTCCTTTTCTTTTTCTATCTTCCTGTGTTATTTCATAAAGGCCATCTTTGAATTTGGAAATTGTTTTTTCTGCTTATTCCAATCAGCTGCTTAATTTCTCTGTTGTCCGAACCCTCGGGTGGGAGCGCCGCCGCGCTTCCCAAGAGGCGCACTATCCAGTGCGCCACTGGGCCGGCCCTCTCTGTTGCACTTTTTATTTCACTGAATGTGTCTTCCTTTTCCAGAAGTTCTGCTACATTGTTTTTTAAGGTATTAATCTCTTCGTAAATTTCATCCCTCATATCCTGGATATTTTTTGTCATTTCATTATGTTGTCTTACAGAGTCCTTTCTTATTTTATTGAGTTTCTTTAAGATAGTTCCTTTGAATTCCTTTTCAGTCATTTCAAGGGTTTCCTGTTGTATAGAGTCTGGTACTTGAGAGTTATTGAATTCCTTTGGCAATGTCATATTTTCTGATTTTTTTCATATCTATCATATCTCTCCATTGATTTCTGGTCATCTGGCAGATCAATTGCTTCTTCTATTACTTGAGAGTGGACTTTGAGGAGAAAGACTTCATCATCTTTTCTCAGGTTCCTCCAGTGACTTTCCTTGTCAATGAAGTCAAATATGTGATGGGCCACCTTCATGGTGGTCACGGATGTTACTAAGGCAGCAAGCAATCCTTGCAACAGTATTAGCTGTGGTTGTGGCAGTTGTGGACTACCTCCACAGAAGTTCTGTGAAGCCTTGTGGCAGTGCACAGTTTGTGGGTTCCTGTTCCTTTGCAGGCTTCGCAGGGGTGTTGGGGGGTGACTAGCCTGTTCTCTTACCTGTCTGTCTGCCGCCCCCTTCAGTAGCAGCACAGCGTAGGGTCCTGCCTTTTCCATGGTTGGAGTGTGGGTCTTCTTGCATGGCTAGCCAGTTCTCTTGCATGCCTGAGAGCACGGCCCTCATAATCTAATCACCTCTTAATGGCCTTACCTACCACAATCATATTGGGGGTTAAGTTCCAAGATGAACTTGGGGGCACATTCAATTCACATCATTCTGCCTCTGGCCTTGCAACGTTCATGTTCTTTTCACTTACAGATATAGTCATTTCACCATTTCGCCCAAGAGTCAACTTGTTCCAGCACCAACTCTAAAGTACAAGTCCACAGTATCATGTATGATTCTGTCAAATCAAAACATATTGTCTACATTCAAGATACAACGCTGGGACAAGCATAGTGTACATATTCCCTTTCCAAAGGGGGCAACAGAAAAGAAGAAAGGAGTAAGTAAGTGGTTCACAGCATGTCTGAAACACAGCACAGGGCAGGCATTAAATCTTAAAGCTATAGGATAATCTCCCTTGACTACAAGTCTAGCATCCCCTGCACACTGGTGTGGGTGTTGCACCTCCAACTCCTGGGCAGACCTACCCTTATGGCTTTACTGAGCTCGGCCAATGCTTCAGGTCTCTCAAGCTGGCATTGCAAGTTGGTAGCTGTACAGTTCTGGGGTCCTGCTTTCACAATTCCATTAGGCATCTCCGTGGTTGGAGCTCCCTACTGAAACTCCAACCCCACATTTTTGCTTGGCATTGCTCTAGTGAAGGCACTCTGTGGTGACTTAGTCCCTGTGACAAATCTTTTCCTGGGTTCCAGGCTTTTCTATATGGCCTTTGAAATCTGGGTAGTGGCTGCCATACCTCTACAGCTCTTGCATTCTATGAGCCTGCAGATAACACCACATGAATGCCACCAAGGCTTTTGGCTTGTATCTTCCAAAGCAGTGAGTTCAGCAGCACCAGGGCCAATTTAGCCATGGCTGGAATAGTCAGAGCAGCTGGATTGTGGGTGCAGGTAGCAATGTCCCAAGGTGGCACTGGGCCACGAGCCTGTAAAGGGTGCCCGAACATGTTCCTGGAAATCATTCTGTCTTCCTAGACCTCTGAGCCTGTTATGGGAGGAACAACCTTGAAGGTCTGTGAAATGCCTTCAGGGTCATTTTTCCATTCTCTTTATGATCTCCTCCCTGTAATATCCTTAGCAGATGGTTACCGGGCTTCACCCTTGGTTTTCTCTCCTGAACACACTTTTTCACTTTTTATGTGGCCAAGCTGAGATTTTTCTAATATTTAACTCTCTTTCCCCCACCCATTTCTTTGGGCAGCTGGCTGGTACTTGTATCCAAGTGCTTGACCTGCATGTTACCAACACTGGGCTCTAACCAGCTGAGTGAATTGGCCAGTCCCCTGCTTCCCTTTTAATTAAAATTTTCACCTTTATGTCATGCCTTTGCCGATGTAACTCAAAGTAGTCTGTTAGAAGTAGCCACACAACTGTTTGAAAGCATTGAGCTCAGAAGTTTCTTCCACCAAGTACTCTGGTTTATCACTTCTAAATTCTACATTCCACGAATTCCTCAAGCATGGACACAATGCCGCCAAGTTTTCTGCCAGTTCGTGATGAGAGTGAACTTTACTCCAGTTTCCAGTAGACTCCTTTTCACCTACATCTCAGACAGCCTCAGAATGGTCTTTCCAGCTCATATTTCTATTAGCATGCTGGTCACCACCACTTAACAACTCCCTCAGAAGTTCCAAACTTTCTCTTCTTGTCTTTTTTTTTCTTTTTTCTTTTTTTCTTTTTCCTTTTTGTCTTTTTCCGTGTCTGGCAACGGATCGCAACCCTCAGTGTCGCCCCCGTACCGGACCGGGACCGGCAATGGGATCGCAACCCTTGGCGTCACTCCTGCGCCTCCCTCAGCCAGTAAGCGGGAACCGGCCTGTATGTGGGATCCGAACCCTCGGCGGGAGCGCCGCTACGCTTCCCAAGCAGCGCACTACAGCAGTGCGCCACCAGGCCGGCCCTTTTTTTTTCTTTTAATAAGGGGCTTTCTACACTGGACCTCAGTCGTGGTGCATGGTGGGCTGCGTCAATCAAGTGCTGAGGTTGGCCAGTGCGGATGGCAGGGGACTGGCTATCCAAGGCCAATTATCTTCCTGTCTTCTAAGCTCTCACCACAATCTAGGCTTTCTCTACACTGCTCCTCCAAACTTTTACAGCATCTGCTCATCAGCCAGTTCCAAAGTCATTTCTAGTTTTCAAGTATTTGCTATTAACAACAGCCCATATCTTGGTACCAGTGTTCTGTATTAGTCCATTTTTCTGTCACTTATAACTGAATATCTGAAACTCTGTGATTTATCAAGAAATAAGATTTAGGGCCGACCCCATGGCGCACTCGGGTGAGTGCGGCGCTGGGAGCGCAGCCACGCTTCCTCCGTGGGTTCAGATCCTATATAGTGATGGCTGGTGCTCTTACTGGCTGAGCGCGGTGTGGGCAATGCCAAGCCAAAGGTTGTGATCCCCTAACTGGTCACAAAAAAAAAAAAAAAAGGCAAAAAAAGAAAAAAGAAAGAAGATTTAATTCTTACAGTTTTAGAGCCTGGAAATCCATGGCCCTTGGGAGTATATCTGGTGAGGGTCTTCTTCTTGGTGGGGGCTCTGTACAGAGCCCTGTGGCAATGCAGGATATGATGTGGCAAGAATGGCAAGAGAAAGTTAACCTTCTCTCTTTCTCTCCTTATGAAGCCATCATAATCATGCCCATAACAACCCATTAAACCTTCAACTCATTACTCTGTGAATAGATCAATTCATTCATGAGGGACCAGTCTTCATGTTCCAATTGCCTTTTAAAGGCCCAAACTTTTACCATCATATTGGGGGTTAAATTCCAACATGAGCCTGGAAGGACATTAAAACCACAACAATGTGTGTTGGTGTGCATCTATTTCTTTGGATTTATCTTTTTTGGTGTCATTTGAGCTTTCTTGATCTGGATTCCATTTCCTTTCCCAGGCTTGGGAAGTTTTCAGCCATTATTTCTTTGAATACATTTTCCATTCCTTTAAAGTTCTCTTTTCTTTCTGGCGTGCTGATGCCTAAGTTGTTTCACTTGGTAATGTTCAGTAAATCCCTTATGTTCTCTTCACTTTTTTGTTTTCTGTTCAGGTTCATTTCCAGTGACATGTTTTTGACTTCACTGATGTTTCATTTGTTTAATCTAGTCTGCTGTAGAACCCCTCTACTGAAATTTTTAGTTCAGTTATAGTATTCTTCAGCTCTATCATTTGTTTAGTACTTTTTAATACTTTCTATGTTTTTGTTGATATTCTCAGTTTGTCCTTGCTTTGCTCTCCTGATTTGGGTAAGCAACTTTATGACCACTGTTTTGAATTCTTTGTGGGGTAAAACACATATGTCCATGTGACTAGGGTTAATTTCTGGAGATCTATCTTGTTCTCTTATTTTGGATCATATCTCCCTATTTCTTAACTTTCCTTTACTCTTCATGATTGTTTCTGGGCATTAAATGAGACTGCTGCCTCTAGAAGTCTTGTCAAATGAGCCTTGTGTAGGAGAAAGATCTCACCAATCCATTCAGCTGGAGATTCTAACATGCCTCTCAAATCTCTGTGTTTATCCAAACTGCTTTCTCTGTTTTTTTTTTCTTGGCCCCTAGGAGAGGTCCCATGTCATGTCAGTACCATCATACACTTAATGTATGCGAGCAGGTGTTTATCTCCCACTCCTTCTGCACTAAGCTGAGTAGGGGATCTGTGGCAAATGCCTGCACTCACTTTAAAACTACTCCTTCTGATCCTGGGGAGATACCTGCTGGAAGTTGACATGACATATGTCCATTTCTTTTCTTTTCTTTTTGTCGTGTAGAAGGACCCAGGAATGCAGAGCCCCATCACTTCTAGAACGAGGTGGTGAAGATGAAGTACTTTGGGCGAGAGCTATAGAAGTTTTGGTACTAGTGTATGGGCCTGCTCCTTCCAGGATGAATGTGGAGTCCTGGATTTCTCACTGGAGGGAGCCTGGGAAGAAGGCTCAGGAAGTTTAAACTCCTGCTCATGCTGGGAGATGTCTACTGTTTTTTGGCCCAGTTAACTCCCTGATGCATGCGAGTTAGAATCTCAACTGTCAGCAGCAATAGTAGGCAGAGTGTTCTAGCAGGTAACTGGGATCTCTGCATTTTAGCTCCTTTGTGCCCTGATCCTAGGAGATGAACACACAGAAGTACTTGTGTGCTCCTACAATACCATCACCTTTTTCTGTGATCTGGATAGACTTGTGCATGCTTACTCCCCTCTGCTCCTAGTGTTGGCAAATTAAGAACCAAATCATGAAGAACGTTAGGGTTAGGACATTTTATGTGTAGTTTAAACCCTTCTTTCCTCGAGGATGCTGGGGACCAGCCCCAGCACAGAGATAGTAAAGGTCCCCACTGGTAAGGGATCCCCCAACAGGGAGGAAGGGCAGCGTCGGCGATGGAGCGGACAGCAAACATACAGACTCAAAAGATATGCTGAATGCTGGGACAATAAACACACAGACTCAAGGGATCTGCTGAATGCTGACAATTTATTGAAGCAAGCAGCAGACTTTTATACTTTTTCTTAGAGGCTACATATTCATTAAAATAATCAATGAACAATATCATAATATCTCTTTGTAAGTGACATATGTTCTAAG
>NW_007739535.1:17872-21776 GCF_000696425.1 Galeopterus variegatus | reverse complement strand
TGTTTCATTAAAAGATCTTTATCAGACTTTAATCTTTTGGGTGGGAGGCGCCCCCGCAGAGGACAAGCTAGTTATTCAGTATTCCTTCCAGATTGCATGGTGTAGTACCTGGAGTGGGGTCTGTGGCTGAGGGTGCCACAGCTTTTCCTGTCTGTTCAATGTGGATATTTTCTTAGTTGCCCAGTGTGTAAGAGTCTCTCAAAGCATTTACAACTTTCAGAGGGAATTTATTAATAAATAGATGTTTATTTGTGGCATCCATGGGTGGAGGGAGAGTCAGGAGCCTTCTATTCCACATGTTGCTGATGTCACATTTTAAGAATTGCAAACTCTTGATTCTGGCTTGTAAAGTTTTTCAGATATAGCCCTAATTTACCCATTTCTATCAATTAAGATTGTGTGTGCATACAAACAAGAAAATATCCAATTAACAATGGCTTTTGAAAAGTATGTTTATTTATCTTACATACAGGGAGTCTCATGTTGGGAATTCTAGAACTAGTACACTAGCCCAGAAGCATCATGGACTCAAGTGCCTGCCATTCTTTATCACCCGACTTAGCACATGAGCCTTCCTCTTGATGGTCAAATACTCATGTTCAAAGGTGATGTCTATACCACCTCCACCTTCATATATGTGTTTTGAGTAAGAAGAAGGAAAGAGAGAAAGTGCCAGCAGGAGGTTTCTGCTTGTATGTCATTGGCAAGAAATAGACTGCATGGTCAAACTATCTGGAAAAGAGGATGGGAGATGGAATTTTTAGTCAAGCAGGTGATAAGGAGTTAGGAAATAAAGACTATGTGAGCTAATGTACATTCTCTCCCATACTATGCATTCTTATTGTAGTTTTAATACTGCCCTCTCCAGTTTTTAAGTTTGTTTCTCTTTAGAAAAACGTTAGTTATTTTGGATTCATTGTGATTAAATGTGCTGGAAAACTATTGCAGTAGATTGAATTGTATCACCCCCAAATTTAATTAATGTGTTGGAGCCATGTTCCCTACTGTGACTGTTAAGAGGGTGGGAAATCCTATTACGGTAATTGAAATGTGGGCTTTGAAGAGGTGATTAGGTTCTGAGGACCATTCCTTAATGAGTGGATTAATAATGGTGATAGTGGACATGGTTCTGATGGCTTTAAAAGGAGAGAAATGAGAGTTTCTCTTTCTGCTCTGCCATTTCTTCTATGTGAGACCCCTGGGTCACTGTTGTCACTACTGAGGCCTTCACCAGATATATTCCCTGGACTTTGGACTTCTGAAACTGTAAGTTACTTAGTTTCAGGTATTTATGCTATAAGCAACAGAAATGGACTAATGCAACTATCAAATAATTAAATAATCAAATAATCCCTAGGAAAAGAACAATCAAAAATCTGAGTTTAGGGCCAGCCCGGTGGCGCACTGCTACAGTGCACCGCTTGGGAGCGTGGCGGCGCTCCCGCCGAGGGTTCGGATCCCACATGCAGACTGGTTCCCGCTCACTGGCTGAGCGAGGTGCGGGCGCAGCGCCGAGGGTTGCAATCCCGTTGCCGGTCCCGGTCCGGTACGGGCACGACACTGAGGGTTGTGATCCATTGCCGGACATGAAGAAAGTCAAGAAAAGGAAAAAAAAAAATCTGAGTTTACAATTGAAAGCACCGTAACTGGTTGCTTGTATTTGGAACAGAGACAACAAGCACCACTCTGGGATATGAAGTCCTGCTCCTGCTGAAGCACCCAGAGGTCACAGGTATGACCACAGGTAATGAGTGGAGTGAATTACAGCAAAGATGTTGGGAAGATGCTGCTAGTATCCTCCATACTGTTTCTTTTAGAGAGGATTCATTATTGAAATTTTCATTCCACTAGCTGTAATATGTCCAAATATGATGTAGGGGAAAAATGAGATCGTTTTGCTCAATAGGAGAGAGTGACTGAGAGAAGTGAACACAGTGTGAGTGGTAGCAAAGGCAATAAAGCTATGTGTTTTAGTGACAACATACTGTGGATAAAATGTCTGGATGTCATGGGGGGGATTTGCAACAGGCACATACATCGTGAATTGGCATAGGATTATATGTTGGTTTTCTCAGGAACAGACTGCTTTAAAAAAATTTTTAAATTTTATTTTATCAATAATAATAATAATAATAATAATAATAATATAATAATAATAATAATAATAATATAATAATCAATGTGGTTGATTATTGTGGCCCATTACCGAAGCCTCTCTCCCCCTCTCTCTTCCCCTCCATCCCAACAACCTCATATCTGTTCACTTGTCATAACAACTTCAAGTAATTGTGATTGTTGTGTCTTCTTCCCCCCCCAGTTCATTTGTGTATTTATTTATTTATTTTTAGCTTCCACAAATAAGTGAGAACATGTGATATTTCTCTTTCTGTGCCTTACTCATTTCACTTAATATAATTCTCTCTAGGTCTATCCATGTTGTTCCAAATGGCAGTATTTCATTCTTTTTTTTTATAGCAGAGTAGTATTCCATTGTGTAGATATACCACATTTTCCATATACACTGATCTGATGATGGACATTTGGGCGGGTTCCAACTGATTGCTATTGTAAATAGTCCTGCAATGAACATTGCAGAACAGGTATACCTTCGACTTGATGATTTCCATTCCTCTGGGTATATTCCCAGCAGTGGGATAGCTCGGTCATAAGGTATATCTATCTGCAATTATTTGAGGAAACTCCATACCATGTTCCATAGAGGCTGCAGCATTTTGCAGTCCCACCAACAGTGTATGAGAGTTCCTGTTTTCCACAACTTTGCCAGGATTTGTCATTCAGTCTTTTGGATATTAGCCCTCCTAACTGGGGTGAGTTGGTATATCAGTGTGGTTTTGATTTGCATTTCCCGAATGGTGAGTGATGTTGAACATTTTTTCCGGTGTCTGTTGGCCATTCGTATATCTTCCTTTGAGAAATGTCTATTTAGCTCCTTTGCCCATTTTTTAATTGAGTTACTTGTTTTTTTGTTGTAAAGTTGTGTCAGTTACTTGTGTATTCTGAATATTAGTTCTTTGTCAGATGTATATTTTGCAAGTATTTTCTCCTGCTCTATTGGTTGTCTTTGAACTCTGTTCTTTCTTTTGATGTGCAGAAGCTCTTTAGTTTGATATAAGCACATTTGTTTATTTTTCCTTTAGTTGCCGGTGCTTTTAGGGTTGTATTCCTAAAGTCTGTGCCCAGTCCCACTACTTGGAGTGTTTCTCCTCTGTTTTCTTTAAGATGTTTTATTGTTTCAGGGTGTATATTTAATTCTTTAATCCATTTGAGTTGACTTTAGTATATGGTGACTTTAGTATATGGGTCTAGTTTCATTCGCCTGCATGTGGATATCCAGTTATCCTAGAACCATTTGCTGAAGAGACAGTCTCTTCCCCAATGTGTAGGCTTGGTGTCTTTGTCAAAGATCAGATGGCTATAGGTGTGTGGTTTGATTTCTTGATTCTCTATTCTATTCCATTGATCAGTCTGTCTTTTTTAATGCCAGCACCAGTATGTTTTGGTTATTATAGCTTTGTAATATAGTTTAAAGCCAGGTAGTGTTATGCCTCGAGGTTTATTTGTTTTGCTCAGAATTACTTTGGCTATGCATGGTCTTTTGTTATTCTATATAAATGTCTGGATAGTTTTTTCCATTTCTGATATAAATGTCACTGGAATTTTGATGGGGATTGCATTGAATTTGTATATCACTTTGGGTAGTATGGACATTATCACAATGTTGATTCTTCCAATCCAAGAGCATGGGATATCTTTCCATCTTCTTGTATCCTCTCTAATTTCTCTCAGTAGTGGTTTGTAATTCTCATTATAGAGATTTTTCACATCCTTGGTTAGCTCAATTCCTAAGTATTTTATTTTTTTGGTGGCTATTGTAAATGGGCAG
>NW_007739535.1:7597-17286 GCF_000696425.1 Galeopterus variegatus | reverse complement strand
TATTGGAGAATAGAAATGCTACTGATTTTTGTGTGTTGATTTTGTATCCTGCTACTGCACTGAAATCATTTATCAACTGCAAGAGTTTTTTTGTAGAGGCTTTGGGCTGTTTGATATATAGGATCATGTCATCCGCAAACACGGATAGCTTGATTTCTTCTTTTCCAATCTGGATGCCCTTTATTTCCTTCTCTTCTCTGGTTGCTCTGGCTAGTACTTCCAATACTATGTTGAATACTATGTTGAATAGGAGTGGTGAGAGTGGGCATCCTTGTCTAGTTCCTGTTCTTAAAGGAAAAGCTTTCAGCTTTTCCCCATTCAGGATGATGTTGGCGGTGGGTTTGTCATATATGGCTTTATTTATGTTGAGATGCTTTTCATCTATATCTAACTTGTAGAGAATCTTTATCATGAATGAATGTTGAATTTTATCAAATGCTTTTTCAGCATCTATAGAGATGATCATGTGGTCTTTGTCTTTGATTTCATTGATGTGGGGTTTCACATTTATTGATTCGTGTATGTTGAGTCAACCTTGCATCCCTGGGATAAATTCCACTTGATCATGGTATATAATTTTCGTCTGTGCTGCTGTATTTTAGCTAGTATTTTATTGAGGATTTTTGCTTGTATATTCATCAAGGATATCGGCCTGTAGTTTCCTTTTTTATATATATCTTCCTGGTCTTGGTATCAGGGTGATGTTTGCTTCATAGAATGAGTTTGGGAGAATTGCCTGTGTTTCAATCTTTTGGAAGAGTTTGCAGAGAATTGGTGTCAATTCCTCTTTGAATGTTTGGTAGAATTCTGCAGTGAACCTATCTGGACATGGGATTTTCTTTGTTGGGAGCCTTGTGATAACAGCTTCAATCTCTTTTGTTGTTATTGGTCTGTTCGGATTTTCTACATCATCTCATTTCAGTTTCGGTCATTTGTGTGTGTCCAGAAATTTATCCATTTCCTCCAGATTTTCAAGTTTGTTGGCATATAGTTGCTTATAATAGTCACTAATGATTTCTTGTATTTCTGAGGTATTTGTTGTAATATCACCTTTTTCATTTCTATTTTTGCTATTTGGGTCTTCTCTCTTCTTTTTTTAGTTAGCCAGCTAATGGCACATCAATTTTATTTATCTTTTCAAAAAACCAACTTTTTGATTCATTTACCTTTTGTATTGTTTTTTGGGTTTCAATTTCATTAAGTTCTGCTCTGATCTTAATAATTTCTTTCTGTCTGCTAACTTTGGGTTTGGATTGTTCTTGTTTTTCTAGTTCTTTAAGGTGAAATATTAGGTTGTTTACTTGACATCTTTCCATTCTTCTGAAGTAAGCATTTAATGTGGTAAATTTCCCCCTTGTACTGCTTTTGCAGTATCTCCAGGTTTTGATATAATGTATCATTGTTTCCATTAATTTCAGTAGATTTTTCATATCCTATTTGATTTCTTCTTAGACCCATATGTCATTAAGTAGAATGCTGTTTAGTTTCCATGTGTTTGTATAGTTTCCATAATTTCATTTGTTATTTATTTCTAATTTTAATCCATTGTGTTCTGTAAAAATGCATGGGATAATTCCAATTTTTTTGAATTTGTTGAGACTTGATTTGTGACCTAACATGTGATCTATCCTGGAGAGTGATCCATGTGCTGATGAGAAGAATGAATATTCTGAGGTTGTTAGATGAAATGTTCTGTAGATGTCTGCCAAGTCCAATTGGTCTAGAGTGTTGTTTAGATCTTGTGTTTCTCTGCTGATTCTTTGCTTAGATGATCTGTCCAATATTGATAATGGGGTGTTCAGGTCGTCTGCTATTATGGTATTAGTGTCTATCTCCTTCTTTAGGTCTAAGAGAGTTTGCTTTATAAATCTGGCTGCTACGACATTAGGTGCATATATATTTATGATTGGTTTGTCTTCTTGATGGATGAATCTTTTTATCATTATGTAGTGGCCCTCTTTATCTCTTTTTATTGTTTTTAGTTTAAAGTCTATTTTATCAGATGTAAGAATAGCTACTCCAGCTCTTTTTTCTTTTCTGTTTGCATGATATATCTTTTTCCATCCTTTCACTCTTAGTCTATGTGTATCTTTGTGGGTGAGGTGAGTCTCTTGCAGGCAGCACATAGTTGGGTCCTCCTTTTTGATCCAGTCTGTCATTCTGTGTCTTTTGAGTGGGGAATTTAATCCTTTTACATTAAGAGTTGTTATTGAAAAGTGTTGATTTACTCCTAGCATTTTATTGATTCTTGTTTGGATGTCTTGAGTGTCTTTTGTTCCTTTCTTTCTGATTTACTGTTTTCTTCTGTATTTGTTGGTTTCTTGGGATGTAGATGAGCATTTTTTTTCTCTTCCTTAATATCATTTTTATTTTACTAGTGGGTTTTGATTTTTCTTGAGTTTTTTTTGCAGTGGTAGTTATTTTTCAGATACCAAACCCAGTAGTCCCTTGAGAATTTCTTGTAAGAGTGGTCATGTGGCAGTGAACTCCCACAGTTTTTTTTTTTTGTCTGAGAAATATACTATTTGCCCTTCATTTTGGAAGGATAGCCTTGGGGGATAAAGTATTCTTGGCTGGCAATCTCTGTGTTTTAGAATTTTGAATATATCATCCCATTCCTTTCTGGCTTTTAGGGTTTGTGATGAAAAGTCAGATGTTAGTCTGATTGCATCTCCCTTATAGGTAACTTGATCCTTCTCTCTTGCAGCTTTTAAGATTCTCTCTTTGTCTTTGAGTTTTGCCAATTTGACTATAACATGTCTTGGAGAAGACCTTTTTGGTTTGAATACGTTTGGGGATCTTTGAAATTCGTGAATCTGAAGATATGTGTCTTTTCCTATACCTGGGAAGTTTTCTGCCACTATTTTGTTGAATATGTTTTCAATGCAATCTCCTTCTTCCTATCCTGTTGTAATGCCCGTGACTCGGATATTTTAGCGCTTGAGGTTGTCTGATATCTCTCTTAGATTTTCTTCAATGTTTTTAAATCTTTTTTCTTTTTTTTTTTGTCTGCCTGTTTTATTTCCAACAGTCCATCTTCAAGGTGAGAAGTTCTCTCTTCTGCTTCTGTGCTGGTTAAACTCCGTTGTGTTTTTTATTTCATTGACTGAATTCTTGAACTTGGCAAGCTCTGCTACATTCTTTTTCAGGGCATTGATTTCCTTGTACATTTCTTCTTACAGGTGCTGTATACTTTTCCTTATTTCATCATGTTGTCTATCTGCGTTTTCATGTTTCTCATTTAGTTTTCTTAGAATTATCACTCAAAATTCCTTGTCAGCCATTTCAAGGGCTTCTTGTTCAATAGGAGCTAGAGCTTGAGAGTTATTACCCTTTGGTGGTGTACTTTCTTGATTTTTCATATTTCTGGTATCTTTTCTTTGATGTTTAGTCATTGTGGCAGGGGATTTCATGGTCCACTGCTTTGAAACTATCATCTGGCTAGGATCCTGCCGGGACTTTCAATATGGCATGGCTACCTCAGTGCCTGCTCAGTGCCTGCTCAGTTGCAGTGGTGCCCTGTGGTGTGTGGTCATAGGGGGTGTTTTGCCTCTTCAGGGGCACCACTCTAGTCAGCACCCATTTGCCTGAGGTGGGGATAGGGTCCAGATGTGGCGAGGTCTATATGCTCGGTTGTGCTGGCACTTCAGAGTGTGTGGACACCACAGGTCTCAGGCCTGTCTGGGGGGGGGGTGCCTCTCTGGTGGGTGCCCACTTGCCTGGGCTGGGGATGGGGACCAAGAACATACTACTTTTAACGATTTATTTGTTCTTACAGATGTTTCAGTATTTTGAAAATGTAGTGTTCTAATGCTGGGGCAGAGAAAACAGAGACTCCGTTCACTAACGTGCATGGTGAATATTCCAGAAATTTGATGAGATGGCCTGAGAAAATTTCCACAATCTGGAAATATTTTAAAGGGTTAAATTAATAAGAAAAGTATATGCTGTTTAGGCAGAAGATGTGCCTAAGAAATGATATTATTCCAGAAATCTGAGTCAAAATATGGTAGTTGCCAAGATAAGAAATTTTTAGGGTCAATCATTTCATGTTTATAAACAACATTTAATGTTTTAAATATTTATTTACCTTTAAGTAGAATTTGTTTCTGCATAGCTGATAGCCACACATAACATTTTTCTGGATCAAGATTCCATCAAAATGATGATAAACTAATTATAAATGAGAAATACTCCTGTTTAAGATGGAGAAGAGGAGTAAAAGCAGTAGACTTCAAGTGTTTTGCAAACTTCTGAAGCACAGAAAGCAGATGGAGGGATGGTAATTTGGCAAAGAGATTGAATTTGTAACTTAATGTCATAAGAGGAAGATTTATCCGACTAATTTATACTCCTACCAACCCCATAAGATTAGTGGATGAACAGAATTTTTTTTTCCTTTTTGTCTTTTTTCGTGACCGGCAACGGATCACAACCCTCAGTGTCGGACCTGTACCGGACCGGGACCAGCAACGGGACAACAACCCTTGGTGTTGTGCCCGCACCTCGCTCAGCCAGTGAGCGGCCGGTCTGTATGTGGGATCCAAACCCTCGGCGGGAGCGCCACTGCGCTCCCAAGTGGTGCACTGTAGCAGTGCGCCACCGGGCCAGCCCAAGAATATTTTATACCACTACAATTCCATAAGATTCAGTATTTGGAAGAACCTCAATGAAGGTAGAGGGAGAATGAAGCAGAAAACAGGAGACTCTCTCTTCCAAGGTTCCCTCCACAACTCCATTTTATCAGGTAACCATTTTCCCTCACAGGAAAGGGAGCCTGACTCTCTGCAGGAACTGAACCTAAGAGACCAGACAGAGCCAGAGAAAGAGTGAGGTACAGGTCTGAAAAGAAGGATGAAGTCAGAATCCACTTTAATCCCGAGTAGCTCCTTTCTCCATCTTGTTCCTAAAATTCAGCAGGCAGATTTAAACTCCAGAGAATTAGTACTTGTGGAAAGACTTCCATTTTTTTTGCCATCTTCATAGAAAATTATCACCAAATGTCTGTCAAAGTTAATGAAATGGAAATGTCCATCCCAAGTGATGGGGGTTATAGAATTTAAGAAAACTGGATAAGGGCCGGCCCGGTGGTGCACTGCTGGTGGCGCTCCCGCCGAGGGTTCGGATCCCACATACAGACCGGTTCCCGCTCACTGGCTGAGCGAGGTGCGGGCGCAACACCAAGGGTTGCGATCCCGTTGCCGGTCCCAGTCCAGTATGGGTGCGACACTGAGGGTTGCGATCCGTTGCCGGACACGAAAAAAGACAAAAAGAAAAAAAAAAAAAGAAAACTGGATTAAAGGAAAAATCACAGGGCCGAGCCCGTGGCACACTTGGGAGAGTGCGGCGCTGGGAGTGCAGCGGCGCTCCCGCCACAGGTTCGGATCCTATATAGGAATGGCCTGTGCACTCACTGGCTGAGTGCGGTGCAGGTGACTCCACACCAAAGGTTGTGATCCCCTTACTGGTCACAAAAAGACAAAAAAAAAAAAAAAAAGGAAAAATCATAAAAACTTTCATAGAAAAATCAGGTCACATCTAAATGATTAAAAATCAGAGTGGTATTCTCAAGAGCAGCTATCATATTATATATTCATAGATAAAGGATATTTTCAGACCTGGAAATTGGTTAAAAAAATTTATTCACTTTTAATTTCTCTGAAAGATACTAGGTGATATGATCCATCGAAATATCTGTAACCAAGTCAGAGGAAGTCATGGGCTCCAAGGAATTGGGAGGCCTCATGTAGGGGGATGAGAATATAAGGAATGATACTGGGCACCAGGCCTAGAAAACATGCACTTCAGAATGGACCAGGTGGACAATGCAGGTAAGAGTGCAGACACCAAGAATGAAAGCGATATCATGGATTATTTGGAGTTCTTCAGTAAATTAAAAAATTATTGTTAGGTGTTTGAAACATACCTGAGCATTTGATTCTAAATTGGCATCTAAAATTAGGAATTAAAACAGACAACTTTAAGTCAAGAATGTACAGCAGGTGAAACATAATCATAGTTGTCTTAGTTGTGAACAATATTTATAAAGTCACAACAATCTAAAAAATCAATATTGAGATTGTAAAAATTGTAATATAAATACATTGGGGAAACGAGTGAAGTTTAGTGTGTGTGTCTGTCTGGTGGGTGTCTTTGTATGTTTTGTATGAGGTGCTGAGGGAGATGTCAGTTTTCATCTCTCTTACCTGGAAGTTTTAGAAATTGTTTAAAAATAGATAAAATGAAGAAATAGAGGCATTATTTAGAAATGTGAACATAAATTTCAGGAGAAACTTCTAGAATGTTTCAACGTGGCCACCTTTGGGGAGTTTGAGGATAAGAGAGGTATCATTGTAAGTTGCAAATAAACAGACACATACAATGCACAAACGTAGACATACATATAGATCTGTTAGTAGAATTCAGTTTTCAAGACACCATATACAATTTTGATATAAAATTAATTCTTGATTTCTTCTTTTCTTACTGCAAGTACAGTCATTTCTTGAGTTAATACTGTACTAAATATTTATATTTTGAAACATTTCCTCACTTATGTTTGTACTGATTAACCTATGTGTTAATATGTAAGCGTGTAGAGATTTATCTTAATGCTTAGCTTGTAGTAGAATTATATGTATTTATAACACAGCAAATCTCCAAGTCTAGATGTACTTCTGGCCATGTAATTTGTATTTATAAAGATGTTAATACAACTTTATATTGTGTCATATAATACTGAAATGTGCCAATTTTCTCCTTTTCTATCTTCTGTGTTATCTGCTAAAATCCAGGAAGAGATTGGCCGTGTGGTTGGCAGACACTGGAGACCCTGCATGCAGGACAGGAGCTGCATTCCCTACATGGATGCCATGGTGCATGAGATCCAGAGATACACAGACCTCATCCGCATCAACCTGCCCCTTGTGGTGACCTGTGACATAAATTCAAAACTGACCTCATCCATAAGGCAAGCTTCTTTCTCCCACACTGCACTTCAATGCTCTTGAAGTCCTCAAATTCACAGTGTGGTTCCAATCCTCTACTGACATGAGATGAGAGAAGAGCCAAACTCATACACATTCCAACTTGGTGGAATTTGTGCTCTTTCCACTTTGGGGTTTGAAGGTTCATGACAGGTCTTGGTGTCTGGCAGTGTAAATCTGGAAAATCTTCTACTTCCTTTATAATTTTTGGCTACTCAGGTTTTTATATTTTCAAATAAGTGTTGACAGTATCAGTTTGTCAATTTACCAAAACACTGATGGTATTTTTATCAGGGGGACATTAAATCTATAGATCGATTTGAAAAGAGTTGATGTTTTGGCATATTGAATCTTTCAAATCATAAATATTGTTAGTCTTCTAATTTATTTAGGCTTTCTTTCATTTTCCAAGTAAAGTTTTGTTTTCAGTGCAGCGGTTTGCACATCTATTAGGTTTTTTCTCATATAAATTGTATTTTTGATGTTATTATAAATTATACACTTTTTTATTGTGCCTGGCTGGTACATAAATAGTATACTTTTAAGAATGACTTCTCTGTTTGGTTCTTGTATAGGGGAATATAATTACCATTTTGATGACCTTATATCAAGCAACCTTGCTAAATTCACTCATCATTGCTAATAATTTATTTGTAATCTTATTTGTAATTTCTATGTACACAATTCTGTGATCTGGTTTAATATTTGTTTCATCTCTTATTTTCTAATTCTATGATTTCAATTTGTCTTTATTGCATTATTTCACTGGTTAGGATTTCCAGGAAAGTGTTGAATACAAGTCGTGATAATGGACATCCTTGTTTCATTTATGATCTTTAGGAGGGAGGTGGAGTTACGCCATCTCAACATTGAGAATGATGTTTTATTGATATTTTTTGTAAGTATAGGGAAGTTTGCCCTTCCTTCTTATTTTTTATGATTTGTGCATGTGTGTGTGTGAATGTGTGTACAAGTTGATTAAATAGATTCTCTGTCTCTTTTGATAAGACCATATATTTTGGTTTGCCTATATATAAAAAATACATAAATATATTATACATTAATTAAAATACACACACACACAAATACATACAGAAGGGAAGAAAATATTTGCAGACTATAAGGGGAATATATCCTGAATATACAAGGAACTCAAACAACTCAATAATAAAAAAAGAAATAACTCAATTAAAAAGTGGGCAAATGAGCTGATCAGATATTTCTGAATACAAGACATACAAATGGTCAGCAGGTATATGAAAAAATCTTCAACATCACTAATCATTAAGGAAATGCAAATTAAAGTCATGTTGAGATATCATCTCACCCCACTTTGGCCAGTATTAAAAAGACTGAGAACAACAAATGCTGGTGAGGATGTTTAGAAAGGGAAATCCTCCTCCGCTATTGGTGGAACTGAAAAATAGTGAAGCCATTACAGAAAACAGTATGGAGGTTTCTGAAACAACTGCAGATAGAACTACCATATGATCCAGCAATCCCACTTCTGTGTATATGCCCAAAGGTATGAAAATCATCATTTTGACCCCAAGGAAAAGTCAAACAGCTATTTTCCTCTCCTTTACCCAAGTTCTAACTGCTATGGCCTGCCTATCATTGGGGTTTATTCCTGGCTTGAGGCCACTGCAGTTGGCTGTTGGCAATGTGGTCAGGAACCTAGTTCATCACATCAGAGTTGCAGATCCCCATCCCTGCCAGAGGAAGTCCAAATGCTCCCTACAAGCCTGGCTTAGGGTCAGTAGCTGATGACTGAGTGGTGTGTGGGCCAGCACTGGGGCCCCCTCAGGATCCTGCACTTTCTTCCCTATCTCTGCTCTGAGTAGGTTTTGTCTCTCTTCATGCTGCTTGGGTTGGGGAGGGGTAAAGGACAATTGTGTTCTGCTCTTTCTACTCTCTTCAATGCAGTTCTTTTTATTATTGTGCTAAAACAATCCTAAAATGTAAATGGAACCACAAGGGCCGGCCCGGTGGTGCACTCAGTAGAGTGCGGCGCTTGAGAGTGCAGCAGCACTCCCGCCAAGGGTTCGGATCCCATATAGAGACTGGTCCGCTCACTGGTTGAGTGCGGTGCGGGCGTGACCCTGAGGGTTGCGATCCCATTACTGGTCATGAAAAAAGACAAAAAAAGGAATAAAAATAAAAATAAAAATAAATGGAACCACAAAATACCCCAAATTGTCAAGCAATCTTGAGGTAAAAGGATTGGTGTGGTCCACGCCATGGCAGGATACTAAAGGAGTCAGCTTGGGCTGCCCTCTCCGAGTTGGCAAGGCCGCTGGAGGGAGAGCTGCTGGCAAGGCCGCAGCTACAAGCACTTGCTACAACCATAAGGGTTCCTGCCTCAGCTTCGTGGCTTTTGCCTTCTCTTTCGATATTTTGGTTAGTGTGGCAGTTCTCTGAATTCCCAAAAGATTATAAAAATAACACAAATAGTTATACGGTCATTGAACTACACATTCCTACAGAGGATCCAAGTAAATTGGACAATTCAAAATTATCCTCTTATGATAAATTGACCACACCAACATATGTTCCAAAAGAACCGCTCATGACTAAATATGAACTGCAGCCTAATATAAGTTGGCAAACATCATTTACTGGAGGTTATATTAATGGCAAGAGAATGGTTGGCATTAATGAGAAATTATATGATTGGGACAAATTAAGTATATGGGAATGAAA
>NW_007739535.1:0-6597 GCF_000696425.1 Galeopterus variegatus | reverse complement strand
TGTGCATGATAATGCTGCTCAAATATCCATTGTTCCTTTTCATTCCATTAGAACATAATCATTAGACCCCCATTAGAATTTAAATGTTAGCATTGTTCCTTTTAGCAAATTTGTACTTACATTTAGCAATAGACATAGGTCATATGATACTACTGTCTATCACTTTGCAACTGCAACAGTCCCACCCTTTTAATAGGGTAGATATTAACCACAGCTTGCCAACCGGAAAAGGTCACAGGTTAACTTCAAGACAATGAGAAGATGGTCCCGATCTGATAACCTGATACCAAAAGGAGGAAGTACGAGCTAATCACCTGAGACGTGCTAACGAAGAAAAAAAAACTGGCTTCCCCTGTCCCTTTTGAATTATTAATTCAAGCTTGCTCATGTAATAAAAATACTACCCAACCCCCCCCCACAGAGAAAAAACTAAATAAAAGGCATTGCCTAATGCTCTAATGTGCTCCAGCTGCAACATGCTGACAGCCCACAGAGAGAGAAGATGCATAGTGATGCACTGAGGTCTCTGTCTGTGTTTGTTATTTTCGCTGGCTTCCTCATCCCTCTTTCAAGGACCCACGACTCGACTGGAGCTGGTCTCCAGCAAAGGATAAAGCTGGAGGCACCACACTTCCTGATTTCAAAATACACTACAAAGCTATACTAACAACCTAACACTGCAATTCGAAGAACAAGAAAAACAAGAACAAACCAAACTCAAAAAAAGTAGAAGAAAATTAAAAATAAAAATCAAAGTAGAATAGACAAAATTGAGACTATAAAACAATATAAAATGTCAATAAAGTGAAAAGTTCTTTCTGTGAAAAAATAAGCAAAATTGATAAACCATTAGCTTGACTAACCAAAGGAAAAAAAGACCCAAATGACTAAAATCAGAAATGGAAAATGAAGCATTACAACTGACGCCACAGAAATGCAAAGGATCATTAGAGATTATTATGAGCAACTGTATGCTAGGAAATTGGAAAACCTAGAGGAAATGGATAAATTATTGGGCACATGTAACCTACCAAGATTAAGCCAAAAAGAAATAAAAAACTTGAACAGACCAACAACAGTAATAAAATTAAATCAGTAATAAAAAGAATCCCAACAAATAAAAGCCCAAGACCAAATGGATTGAATGCTGAATTGTACCTAACTATTAAAGAACTAATACCAATTATTTTTTAGTGAAGCATAATTGATTATACATATTTTGGTGGTATAGTGTTCACTAATATCACTTGTGTACATGTGTTGATCAAATAAGTATTATTAGCATATTCATTATTACATATCATAAATATTCTTTATACTCCATACCCAGTGTCTTCCCAGCTCTCCTCTCTTGCCCCCCCCACCTCTAGTAACCACAGATTTGTCCTCTCCTGAAAGATTGTTTTTTTCTACAAAGATCGTTTTATCCACAAATGGAGGCAACAAAGTGTTCATAACAACATTTCAAAAAAATAAATTGTGGAACTATTATAAAATAAAACACTTTGCAGAAATTATAACTTAACTACTTCTACCTGCCACAACATGAAAGAATTTCACAAAAATAGTATTAACGGAAAAAACTAGATACTACAACATATGTAATGCAAAACTAACCTGTGGTGTGGCACTGGACACATTTAAACAGGGGAAAAGTAGTGAAGAGGGTAAACATAAAGGGACTGCCTCAAAAATTCTTTGTCTTGACCTTTGGTTTGGTTACACAGGATATGTTCACACTGCGATAATTCATTGAGCTGTCCACTTAGGACATGTGCAACTTTCTGTGTATTACTTCTGAATGAAATAGGTTATTTAAACAGAAACAGTTCTATTTCACAATTCTACCCTAGCTGAGGTTTACATTACTCTGTGACTGTGGAGACTTCACACTGATACCCCCCCCCACCATCCATGGGCAGTAATGGGAAATCTCTTAGACCTGAGAATTCACTGAACTGAAGGTTAGGAAACCAAGACTCTAAGACATGGTCTTGTACTGATGCAATTGTGACCCCTCACCTCCCCAGATGACCAATTCTTTATTCCTAAAATAAAGTAAGGGATTGGACTAGTGCATCTCTGAGATTTCTCCATCTTCTAAAATATATATGATTCTTTCAGGCAATAGAAAGAGAAAGGACCAGGCCTTCCCAGAAAAAAAGGAGGAGCAGGATGGACCGACCCATCATTTCGAGAATAAACTGATTGCTCTAAAGAGTGCAGCTGAGTTCATTTTAGAGAATCACAAGCTAGTGTGATTCTTTCAGATTCTAGTGCTATGCAAATTAAGCAATAAGTTAATGCTTTCTTTTCTCCTGGATAAAAGATTTACCAAGACCTCGATTCACTCTAGTCCTAAAAGTTACAAAACCTATCTTTTCTGACCCTAATTTTGAATAACAAATGCTGCAATGATTAAATCAATGTTTACTTTTAAAGTAATGAGTAGACTAAAATTCAAAGTAGTGAACCGCTGTATACTCAGAAAATGTTGATTCCAGGAAACAAAACATTTTATTTAGAAGAAAGGTGCACAACAGTCAGGCAGTATGGGTTGCTGCCTCAGCTCTAACACCTAAAGTTGGTGTGTCCTTGGCCAAATACTGATATGTGAAGCACAGTGGCTTTATCTCTGAAGGGAGAATAATTTTACCTTAGGTAAAGGTAAATCAAAGATCATCAAAAGAAATACAATGAGTGTTAAAGTTTTGTACAAGTTATCTATCAGTATCCCAGTAAACAGAAGGCATTAATGTTTTGTAACTGTGGTCTTGACTACAAATTTTCCCTTAATAAAATGACCCCCAAAATAACTGTACTGAAAAAAAAAAGAACCAGAACAACCAATAGATAAATAATGATTGCAGCAATTATAGGAGAGCGTGGGAATGCAGCAGGAGCTGGTGAGATCCCCAAGGAGCAAGAAAATTCATGATGGCAACATAAAGAAGAGAGAGAGATGAGGAAGGGTACTATATAAGGATAAAGAAATCAATATAACAAGAGAATATAACAATTATAAATATATATATATATATGCACCCATCATCAAAGCACCCAAATATATAAAGTAAATATAAGATCTACAGGGAAAGAAAGATACCAAAACAATAATAGTTGGGAACTTTACCAACAAGAAACAATTTTATTTATAATACTTACTTCTCTCAGCATTGGACTGATTATTAAGACAGAAAAATCAACAATGAAATACCTGATTTAAATGGCTCCATAGACCTGATAAACATTCATCCAACAGCTGCAGAATATACATTCTTCTCATCAGCACATGAAAATTCCTTAGGCTTGACCATAGGCTAGGGCACAAAACTAGTCACAACAAGTTAAACATAATTGAAATCATATCAAGTACTTTTTAACCATAATGGATTAAAACTAGAAATCAATAACAAGAGGAACATTTGAAACTAAGCAAACACATAGAAAATACACACCATGCTCCTGAAGAACCAATGGAACAAAGAAAAGATTAAGAAGGAAATTAAAAAATACTTTTTGACATAAACGGAACACATTTGTTTCGTTCAGAAACACAACATATCAAAATGTATGGGACACAGCCAAGGCAGTATTAAGAGGAAAGTTCATAGCAGTAAACAACTACATCAAAGAAGAAGATTTCAAATAAACAACCTAACAATGCACTCCAAGAAACTAGAAAACCAAAACCAAACCAAACCCAAAACAAGTACAAGAAAAAAGATAATAAAAATCAGAGCAGAAATAAATGAAATAGAGACTAAAATACAATACAAAACATCAAAGAAAAAGTTTTTTTAAAAGCATAAACAAAATCAATATCCATCAGCTAGACCAACCAAGAAAAAAAGAGAAAAGCCCCAAATAATAATTTTAAAAAGCAGAAGTGAAAAAGAAGACACTACAACTGGTAACACCAAGACAAAAAGGGTCATTAGAGACTATAATGAACAACCATGAAGCAATAAATTAAAAACCTACAGAAAAGGAACACATTCCTAAATGCATATGACACACTAAGACTAGAGCAAGAAGAAATAAAAAACCTGAATAGATCAATAACAAGTAATGAGATTTAGTCAATAATAAAAAGACTTTCAGCAAAGAAAAGCCCGGGATCAGTGGCTTTACTGATGAATTCAATAATACATTTAAACAAGAACTAATATCAATACTTTATCAACTATTTCAAAAATTGAAGTGATGAAGACCACTTCATCGTGATACCAAAACCAGCAAAGAACACAACAAAAAAAGAAAACTATAACCCAGTATACCTAATAAGTATAGAAGCAAAAATTCTCACTAAAATATTAGCAAACTGAATCTAACAGTGCATCAAAAAGATTATACACCACGATCAAATGGAATTTATCCCTGGTAGGCAATGATGGATCAACATAGGCAAATAAATAAATGTAATACATCACATCAATAAAATGAATTAAATAAAACTATATGATCATTTTGATGGACACAAAAATAGGATTTGAGAAAATTCGATATCTCTTCATAGTAAAAACTCTTAACAAATTAGGTATAGAAGGAAAATATCTTCGTGCAGTAAAGGCTGTGTATTATAAACACAGCTTGGGGAGAAGGAGCTGAAAGCATTTTTCCTAACAAGTGGAACAAGACAAGGCTGCCTACTCCTGCAACTTTTATTCATCATGGTAGTGGAAGTCTTAGCCAATGCAATTAGATTAGAGAAAGAAATAAAGGGCATCCAAATTGGAAAGGAGGAAGTCAAATTTTCCCTCTTTGGAGAAGACATAATTTTGTAGAGGGAGAAACCTAAAGACTCTACCAGAAAACTCCTAGACTTCATAAACAAATATAGTAAAGTGGCAGGATACAAAAATCACCATACAAATATCAGTAGTGTTTCTATACACCTAGCAGAAAAAGAAATCAAGAAAGAATTGTATTTATGATAGCTACCAAAAATAAAATACCTAGATATAAATTTAACCAGGAAGATGAAAGATCTCTAAAGGAGAGCTGTGAAACATATGCTAAAGAAATTAAAGATGACATACAAAATGGAAGGACATCCTATGTTCATGGATTGGAAGAATCAATGTTTTCAAAATGACCATACTACTCAATGTGATCTACAGATTCAATGCAATCCCCATTAAACTACCCATGACATACTTCACAGAAACAGGAAAAGGAATCCTGAAATTTATATGAGTCCACAAAAGACCACGAATAGCCAAAGCTATACTGAGCTAAATAGAACAAATCTGGAGGCATGCCACTGCCAGACTTCAATATATACCACGAACTATAGTAATCATAGCAGCATGGTACTGCCATAAAAATACACACATAGACCAAGAGAACAAAATAGGGAATTCAGAAATAAATCCCAGTGCCTACAGCCAGTTGATTTTCCACAAAGTAGCTCAGAACATACACTGTGGAAAGGAACGTCTCTTCAGTAAATGGGACTGGGAAAACTGGAGACCCATATGCAGAAGAATGGAACTGGACCCCTATCTCTCACCATATTCCAAAATCAACACAAAATGGATAGAAGACTTAAATGTAAGACCTGAAATTATAAAACTTCTAGAAGACAACATAGTGAAACCTCTTCAGCACATAAGACTATGCGAAGATTTTATGAAAAAGCCTTCTAAATCAGAGGCGACAAAAGCAAAAATTAGCAAATGAGATTATATCAAACTAAAAAGCTTCTGCACAGCAAGGAAAACAATCAACAGTGCGAAGAGACAACCTGCAGAATGGGAGAAAATATTTTCAGACTCTACATCGCATAAGAGATTAGAGAATATAGAATATATTCAAAGAATATATGAAGAATCAAACAACCCAACCATAATCAGCTCAAAACCAGATCAAAAATGATCTGATTAAAATATGGACTAATGAATTGAATAGACATCCCTCAAAGGAAATCATACAAATGTCTGACAGGCTTGTGAAAAGATGCACAAAATCACTAATCATCAGAGAAATAGAAGTCAAACCACAGTGAGAATAAATTAAAACAACAACAGCAAAAAAAAAACATTCAGAGGCAGAAGTAGATTGGAGGTTACCAGAAACTAGGATGGTGATAATAAGAAATTATTCCTCATGGAAACAGAGTTTATGTTTAAGATGATGAAAATGTTTTGGAAATAGATGAAGGAAGAGGCTATGGGGAATTGTCAATGTAGTTCATTCCACACAATTGTATGTT
This sequence comes from Galeopterus variegatus, assembly GCF_000696425.1. NCBI lineage: Eukaryota > Metazoa > Chordata > Mammalia > Dermoptera > Cynocephalidae > Galeopterus > Galeopterus variegatus. Next base: position 380 of record NW_007739535.1, on the reverse strand, counting down.
TAAAAATGCTTAAAAGACAACCCTTATGTTATATATAAATAAATAAATAGAAAAATATAACTGTACTAATCAATTTATAATACATGTGATGATAGATTTACACAAAACTCCATTGTACAAACATCGAAATTAGTGATAGAGTAATGTAATATAGTAATTAATGTATTCCAGTGATGTAAGGATCCTTATGAACAGTAAGTGCTTTCTCCTATGTAGGTCTGTATATTGTGGTCCTTCTGTGTTATGGGTTTATTTAATGAAGTCCATATCTCCCATCTCCCACTGAGCACATCCTTGATTTTCTGTATATAATCTCCCTTCCTTGTTGTGCATTACTTTATTCTATTATTTCTTACTATAACATGCCAAAAAAGCAACAG
>NW_007739534.1:35542-35753 GCF_000696425.1 Galeopterus variegatus | reverse complement strand
TTCCTCTGATGAGTTTACTTAGATCAATGAGCTTGGTCTGATGAGTTTACTTAGATTGGTGTGTTTGGTCTGATGAGCTTACCTAGATCGATTAGCTTGGTCTGATGAGTTTAACTACACTGATTAGCTTGCTCTTTTGAGTTTACATAAATAGATGAGCTTGGTGAGATGAGTTTACTTAGATCGAAAATCTTGGTCTGATGAGTTAACT
>NW_007739534.1:29333-29843 GCF_000696425.1 Galeopterus variegatus | reverse complement strand
GATCTATTAGTTTGGTCTGATTAGTTTTCCTTGATAGATTGTCTTGGTCTGATTAGTTTTCAACGATCGATTAGCTTGCTGTGATTAGTTTACTTACACTGATTAGCTTGTTCTGTTGAGTTTAGGTAGATTGAGAAGCTTCCTCTGATGAGTTTACTTAGATCAATGAGCTTGGTCTGATGAGTTTACTTAGATTGGTGAGTTTGGGCTGATGAGCTTACCTAGATCGATTAGCTTGGTCTGATGAGTTTTCCTAGATCGATTAGCTTGGTCTGATTATATTTCCTGGATCGATTATCTTGGTCTGATTATTTTTCCTAGATCGATTAGCTTTGTCTGATTAGTTTTCCTAGATTGATTAGCTTGGTCTTATTATTTTTCCTATATTAATTAGCTTGGTCTGATGTGTTAAATTAAATTGATGTACTTCGGCTGATGAGTTTACTTATATAGATGAGCATGGTCTGATTTGTTTACTTTGATCAATGTCCTTGCCCTGATGCGTTTACT
>NW_007739534.1:23760-23971 GCF_000696425.1 Galeopterus variegatus | reverse complement strand
TGTTCTGATGAGTTTACTTAGATCGATGTGCTTGGTCTCATGAGTTTACTTCGATCGAAGAACTTAGCCTATGTGTTTACTTACATCGATGAGCTTGTTGTGTTGAGTTTACTAAGATCGGTGATCTTGGTCTCATGAGTTAAATAGACTGATGAGCTTGGTCTGATTAGTTTTCCTAGATCTATTAGTTTGGTCTGATTAGTTTTCCTTG
>NW_007739534.1:17752-18119 GCF_000696425.1 Galeopterus variegatus | reverse complement strand
CTGTAGAGTTTAGGTAGATCGATGAGCTTTGTCATATGAGTTTAGTTAGATAGAACATCTTAATATGTTGAGTTAACTTAGATCAATGAGCTTGGTGTGATGAGTTTACTTAGATAGATCATCTTGGTCTGATGAGTTAAAGTAGATCGATGAGCTTGGTGTGATGTGTTTACTTGATCAATGACCTTGTTCTGATGAGTTTACTTAGATCGATGTGCTTGGTCTCATGAGTTTACTTCGATCGAAGAGCTTAGCCTATGAGTTTACGTACATCGATGAGCTTGTTGTGATGAGTTTACTAAGATTGGTGATCTTGGTCTCATGAGTTAAATAGACCGATGAGCTTGGCCTGATTAGTTTTCCTAGA
>NW_007739534.1:11430-12854 GCF_000696425.1 Galeopterus variegatus | reverse complement strand
TGATGTGTTTACTTTGATCAATGTCCTTGCCCTGATGCGTTTATTGGATCGAACTGCTTGGTCTGATGAGTTTACTTAGATCGATCAGCTTGGTCTGATGACTTTACTTGGATCGATGAACTCGGTGTGTTGAGTTTACCTAGATCGATTAGCTTGGTCTGATTAGTTTTCCTAGATTGATTAGCTTGGTCTTATTATTTTTCCTATATCAATTAGCTTGGTCTGATGTGTTAAATTAAATTGATGAACTTCGGCTGATGAGTTTACTTAGATAGATGAGCATGGTCTGATGTGTTTACTTTGATCAATGTCCTTGCCCTGATGCATTTATTGGATCGAACTGCTTGGTCTGATGTGTTTACTTAGATCGATCAGCTTGGTCTGATGACTTTACTTGGATCGATGAACTCGGTGTGTTGAGTTTAACTAGATCGATTAGCTTGGTCTGATGAGTTACGTTACACCGATTAGCTTGCTCTGTTGAGTTTAGGTAGATCGATGAGCTTGGTCTGATGAGTTTACTTAGATCGATCAGCTTGGTCTGATGAGCTTATTTAGATCGATGAGCTTGGTCTGACGAGTTTACGTACATAGATGAGCTTGGTGTGATGTGTTTACTTTGATCAATGACCTTGGTCTGATGTGTTTATTTAGACCAATGAGGTTGGTCTGATTAGTTTTCCTAGATCGATTGTTTTGGTCTGATTAGTTTTACTAGATCGATTAGCTTGGTCTGATTAGTTTTCCTAGACCAATTAGCTTGCTCTGTTGAGTTTAGGTAGATCGATGAGCTTTGTCTGATGAGTTTACTTAGATCGATGAGCTTGGTCATATGAGTTTAGTTAGATAGAACATCTTGATATGTTGAGTTAACTTAGATCAATGAGCTTTGTCTGATGAGTTTACTTAGATCGATCATCTTGGTCTGATGAGTTAAAGTAGATCGATGAGCTTGGTCTGATGAGTTTACTTAGATCTATAAGCTTGGTCAGATGAGTTTAGTTAGATAGAACATCTTGATCTGATGAGTTAACTTAGATCAATGAGCTTTGTCTGAGGAGTTTACTTAGATCGATCATCTTGGTCTGATGAGTTAAAGTAGATCGATGAGCATGGTCTGATGAGTTTACTTACATTGATGAGCTTGGTGTGATGTGTTTACTTTGATCAATGACCTTGGTCTGATGTGTTTATTTAGACCAATGAGGTTGGTCTGATTAGTTTTCCTAGATCGATTGTTTTGGTCTGATTAGTTTTACTAGATCGATTAGCTTGGCCTGATTAGTTTTCCTAGGTCTCCTAGCTTTGTCTTATTATTTTTCCTAGATCGATTGGCTTGGTCTGATTGCTTTTCCTAGATCGATTAGCTTGGTCTGATTAGTTTTCCTAGATCGATTAGCTTGGTCTGATGAGTACAATTAGAC
>NW_007739534.1:5825-6182 GCF_000696425.1 Galeopterus variegatus | reverse complement strand
ACTTGGTCTGTTGAGTTTACCTAGATCGATTAGCTTGGTCTGATGAGTTTCCTTACACCGAGTAGCTTGCTCTGTTGAGTTTAGGTAGATCGATGAGCTTTGTCAGATGAGTTTACATAGATCGATGAGCTTGGTCAGATGAGTTTAGTTAGAGAGAACCTCTTGATCTGATGAGTTAACTTAGATCAATGAGCTTGGTCTGATGAGTTTACTTAGATCGATCATCTTGGTCTGATGAGTTAAAGTAGATCGATGAGCTTGGTGTGATGAGATTACTTAGATAGATGAGCTTTGTTTGATGTGTTTACTTTGATCAATGACCTTGGTCTGATGTGTTTACTTAGACCAATGAGCTTG
>NW_007739534.1:0-345 GCF_000696425.1 Galeopterus variegatus | reverse complement strand
TGTTGAGTTTATTTACATTGATGAGCTTGGCCTGATGAGCTTACTTGGATCGATGAGCTTGTTCTGATTAGTTTACTTAGATCAATGAACTTCGTCTGATGAGTTTACTTAGATCGATGATCTCGGTCTGATGAGTTTACTTAGATCAATTAGCACTGTCCGATGAGTATACTTCGATCGATTAGCTTGGTCTGATGAGTTTACTTAGATCGATGTGCTTGGTATGATGAGTTTGCTTAGATCGATGAGTTCGGTCCAATGAGTTTGTTTAGATCGATGAGCTAGGTCTGATGACTTTACTTAGATCGATGACCTTGGTCTGATGAGTTTACTTAGATCAATGAG
>NW_007739533.1:33569-35755 GCF_000696425.1 Galeopterus variegatus | reverse complement strand
GACCTGTTTCTTCTTCTCCAGCTCGGTCCTCCCTGTACCTGACCTCTCAGCAGAAAGGACACACAGAGGAAGAAGGGCTGGTTGATGAGCTCCTGACAGGCTGGTTACAGGTGAATCAAATATTCCTTTGTCCACGTTATTACTCCTTTGACCAGAAGTTGGACAGTGAATTTTCAGTGGCCTGGAGCCTCACAGCCAAAGCATGTCCTCAGGCATCCCAGGATCTCTGGGCATCTGATAGAGGGTGAACGCTGCCTGGAAAATAGTCAATGAATGTCAATGTTTACTGCATGTTTAAAGCGCCCTCCAGGGTCACCATGTACATCATGTCCTCTTGGGTATAATGGGAAGCCAAGTAAAGACATGGCTGTGTCATAACTCAAGCAATTAATGATGGCCATGGGGAAATCATTCATCATTTACCAAGTATTCATGTGATTTCCACAATGTCCCAGGCCTGTGTGCTCAACTTTGCAGATGAAGAGAAATAAGACTGCAGGAGCTGCAGTCTGATGGAAAGAGAAAATCAGTGTGTGTTAGGGTGCATTGGACTGTAGGAGTAGCCCTGAGTAGGCTGGAGATGGAAGTTGAAAGCTGAGCCCAGAAGCCAGTGAGAAAAGCACTCGGAACACTGCCCACACGTCCTGTACTCTGGGCTCCCTGTCCCTCATCTGTCATCCTTGACTCTTTTCCTGTTCGTGTTGGTGGGGGCGATCCTTGGCTAAGCTGAGATGTTTGCGATGTTTTAGGACCTGGTGACCTTTGAGGATGTGGCTGTGGAGTTCACCCAGGAGGAGTGGGCATTGTTGGACCCTTCTCAGAGAACACTGTACAGGGACGTGATGCTGGAGAACTGCAGAAACCTGGCCTCACTTGGTAAGCCTGATGTCACTCCTGCATCTGTTTAATGACTCAGTAACAAGACTTTCCTTTGCTTCTCATTATTTTATCGAGGTAAAATTCACAATTTTAACCATTTTAAAATGTGTAATTCGGTGGCTTTTAGTATGTTCAGAGTGTTGTGCAACCATCAAAACTATCTAATTTCAGAATATTTTTATCACCCCTAAAAGAAACCACATCCCCATAAAGCAGTTGATACTTATTACGTTTCCCACCTGCTGCCACTCATGAGCACTAATCTTCCTTCTGTCTGTATGAGTTTGCCCATTCAGAACATTTTACATGAACGGAATCATAAAATATGTGACCTTTTGTATCTGACTTCTTTCATGTAGCATAATGTTTTAGAAGTTTAGCTATATTGTAGCATGTATCAGTGTTTCATTCCTTTTTATAACCAGTAATATTGCATTGTATGAAACATACCAGATTCTGTTTATCCAGTGGTTGATAAATATTTGGATTTTTTCTAATTTCTGGCTATCTTGAATAACACTGATATTAATATTTGTGTACAAGATTTTTTTAAACACCTGACTTTAGTTCTGTTGTGTGTATACCAAGGAGTGTAATACTACGTGGTATATTTCTGTGTTTAGCTTTCTTAGAACTGGCAAACTTTTTTCCACAACAGCTGCACCATTTTACATTCCCACCAATGCATGAGGATTCCAGTTTTCTCCACATCTTCACTACAATCTTTGATTATAGCCATTTTAGAGGCTGTGAAGTGGTATCTCGTTCTTTTGATTTGCATTTCTCTAATGACTAATAACAATGAGCATCCTTCTTTTTTTTCTTTTTTTAGTTAAAGATCTCAATTGGCTTTATTGTCATCCTAGAATCAGGCAACATGTCATTCCAAAAAATAGAATAAGTGTTCTGAGGGTCTTTTTTATGTACTTTTTGGGTACTTGCATATCTTCTTTGGAGAAACAGCTATTCAAGTCCATTGCCCATTTTTCAGTTGGATTGTTTTTCTTTTTGCCGTTGGGTTGTAAAAGTTTGTTATATATTCTGGATACTAGATCCTTATATGAAATACAAATAATTTCTCCCTTCTTTGGGTATCTGTTTTTTCATTTTCTTGATTGTGTCCTTTGATGCACAAAAGTTTTCATTTTGATGTAGCCCAATTTACCAACATTTTCTTTTGGGGGGGGCTTGTGTTTTGGGTATCATACGTAAGATACCTAGGAAACCGTTGCCAAAGCCAAGGTTATGAAGATTTCCCCTATGTTTTCTTCCAAGAATTTTCTAGCTTTGGCTCTTACATTTAGGTA
>NW_007739533.1:31791-33415 GCF_000696425.1 Galeopterus variegatus | reverse complement strand
GGCTTGTGTTTTGGGTATCATACGTAAGATACCTAGGAAACCGTTGCCAAAGCCAAGGTTATGAAGATTTCCCCTATGTTTTCTTCCAAGAATTTTCTAGCTTTGGCTCTTACATTTAGGTATTTGATCTATTTTAAGTTAATTTTGCATATGGTATGGAGAAAGCATGTGTACATCCAGTGTTCCAGTGCCTGTGTAGTAGAGACTGTTCTTTCCCCATCAAATGGTTTTCCCTTGTTGAAAATTATTTGACCATGAACACCAGCGTTTGTTTATGTATTCTCAGTTCTATTCTATTGGTCTATATTTCTATCCTTCTGCCAGTATCATACTGTCTGGATGACAGTTACTTGGTAGTAAATTTTGATATCAGGAAGTGTGAGTCTTCCTAATTAGTTCTTTTTCAAGACTGTTTTGTCTACTTGGGATTTCTTGCAATTCCATGAATTTTAAAATTCATTTGTATAAAGAAAAAGGTATTGGAATTTTGATAGTGATTGCTTTATCTCTGTAGATTGCTTTGGGTAATATTACAGTAATTGAAGGGTGGGGCCTTGAAGAGATGATTAGATTGTGAAGACCTTGGCAAATGGAGTAATCTATTTGATGATGTAATGGCCATCGTGGGCATGGTTCTGAGGGCTTTAAAAGGAGAATTCATGAGGAGTTTTCTCTCCCTGCTCCACCAGAGTTTTCGCTCCCTGCTCCACCATATTCGCCATGTGATACCCTGAGTCACTGTAGCCCTGCCAGGACACAGCTCTCACCAAATGTGTTCCCTGGACTTTGGACTTCCCAGTCTCCTAAACTGTTAGCAATAAATTTTGTTTTCTTACAAAGTACCCAGTGCAAAGTATTTTATTATAAGCAACAGAAACAGACTAATACAGAAAATTGGTAGCAGAGAAGTGAAGTGTTGCTTATAACAAATAATTGAAAATGTGGAAGCAGCTTTGGAATTGAGTGTTGAGGAGAGGCTGGAAGAATTTGAAGGAGCAAGCTAGAAAAAAACTAGCTGCTGGTGGGAATTTAAAAGACAGGAAAGCCAGGAAAACTTTGGAACTTCTTAAAGACTGGTTAAATGTGGAGAGCAGAGTGCTGATAGAAATATGGACAGTAAAGGCCATACTGAGAAGATCTCAGATGTAAATGAGAAGGGATTTATTGGGAACTGAGGCAAAGATCACCCTTGCTATATGAACTGGCGAGGAATGTGGCCGCATTCCATTCATGCCCAAAAGTTTTATGGGATATGGAACTTCAAGGTATTGAACAAGGGTATTTGGTGGAAGAAATTTCTAAGCAGCATTAAGAAATCTGCGTGGCTACTTGCAACAGCCTGTGCTGAGTTATGGAAGAAAAGACATGAGGTAAAGCCAGAATTTATAATTCAAAAGAAAGCAGAGAGCTAAAAATTGGAAAACTTTCAGCCTGGCCACAAAAGCAAGGGTGTAGCCCAGCGACCTTTTGCTAAGGAGATTAGTATGGAAGAAAAGGATTATCGAGACAGGAAAAAAGATCTTGAAGGCATTTCAGAGATCGTGGAGGCTGCATCTTCCATTGCAGGCCCATAGGCCCAGGGTGACAGAATGGTCTTGGGGAACAGGCCTGAGGTACCCCCCAC
>NW_007739533.1:29795-31402 GCF_000696425.1 Galeopterus variegatus | reverse complement strand
AGACAGGAAAAAAGATCTTGAAGGCATTTCAGAGATCGTGGAGGCTGCATCTTCCATTGCAGGCCCATAGGCCCAGGGTGACAGAATGGTCTTGGGGAACAGGCCTGAGGCACCCTCCATGGGCTCACTGCCCAGGGCCACCTCAGGAAGCTTCTTCTGGCACCAGCACTCCAGCTGCTTTGGCTACTCTAGTTGTGGCTAAATTGGCCCCAGGTGTGGCTGGACCCACTGCTTTGGAAGACACAAGCCAGAAGCTTTGGCAGCGTCCATGTGATGTTAGGTCTGCAGGCTTGCAGAATGCTAGAGCTGTGAAGGCTTAGGAGCCTCCACCCCGATTTCAAAGAATGTATGGAAAACCTGAGAGCCCAGGAAGACATCTGTCACAGAGACAGAGTCACCACATAGAGACCTCACTAGAACAGTGCTGAGAGGAAATGTAGGGTCAGAGTTGCAGCAGAGAAACCCCATCAGTGCCATGCCTCGTGGAGCCGTGGGGGCAGGATGAGAGTGGGACTGAAATTGGAACCCCAGAATTGTAGAGCAACCAGGGTCCTATCCCAGCCTAGGAGAGCTGAGATGGCCTCAGGCCATGAAAGCTATAGAAACAGAGCTGGCCAAGGACATGGAGACCCAACCCCGCACATCAGCGTGCGGATGACTTTGAACATAGAATCAACATACTTGATTCTCCAGCTTTAAGATTTGATGCCTGCCCTACTGATTTTCAGACTTGCTTAGGACCTGTTATCCCATTCTTTGGGCCTATTTCTCCCTTTTCAAATGGGAATTGTACCCTATGCTTGTCCCACCATTGTATCTTAGAAGTAAATAACTTGATTTCGCAGATGGGACTTTGAACTTGGGACTTTCTGAGTTGAAAAAGTCAAGACTTTGAGGATGAAATGAATGTGTTTTTATGTGAAAAGAACGTGACTTTTGAGGGACAAGAATGGAATGCAATGGATTGAATTGTGTCCCCCAAAAGTTTAATATGTTGAAGGCTTGGTCCCCACTGTGACAGTGTTAAGAGAATGGGAAATCCTATTATGGCAATTGAAAGGTGGGGCCTTGAAGAGGTGATTAGATTGTGAAGACCTTGCCATAGTGGATGGATTAATCCATTTGNGGCCTTGAAGAGGTGATTAGATTGTGAAGACCTTGCCATAGTGGATGGATTAATCCATTTGATGGTGTAATTGCAGTTGTGGTCGTGGTTCTGAGGGCTTGAAAGAGAGAATGCATGAGGAGCTGTCTCTCGCTGCTGTACCATTCTGACTCCCTTCTCTTATTTTTAGTATGTTTTTTAGTTATTTTCTTAGTGATTGCCCTGAGGATTACAGTTAACATTTTAATTTATAGCAATCTAGTTTGCTTTGATACCAATTTAATTTCAAAAGTGTGTAGAAACTTTGCTTCTATATAGCTGTGTCTCTCCCTTTAGTTGTTTTATCACAAATTACATCTTTATGCATGTGTGCCGATTAATGTAGAAATGTAATTATTGGTTTAGGCATCTGTGTTTAAGTCATGTAGGAAAAAGAGAAGGGTTACAAACCAAAAGTACATTGTCATTGACTTTGATATTTACCTCTGTATTTACCTTTACT
>NW_007739533.1:25913-29303 GCF_000696425.1 Galeopterus variegatus | reverse complement strand
GTTACAAACCAAAAGTACATTGTCATTGACTTTGATATTTACCTCTGTATTTACCTTTACTGGTGTTATTTCTTTGTGTGTGTACAAGTTATTATCCACTGTCATTTTAGCCTAAAGTTCTCCCCCTAGCATTTTTTTAAGGTAGATGTACTAGTGACAAACACTTGGTGTTTGTATATGGGAATATCTTCGTTTCTTCCTTATTTTTGAAGGACAGTTTTTTCAGACATAGAATTCTTGGTTGACCTCTTTCTTTCAGCACTTTGAATATATCATCCAATGCCCGGTGGTCTCCATGGTTTCTGATGAGAAATCAACTGGTAACCTTACAGAGGATCCTGCGTTTATGATAAGTCACCTCCCTCTTGCTGCTTCTAGGATACTGTCTTTGTCTTTCAGCAGTTTGATTAATAGGTGTTACAGTGTGGATCTCTGTCTCTTTGAGTTTATCCTACTTAGGTTTGTTGAGCTTCTTGGATATCTACATTTGTCTTTTATCACATTTTGAGAAGCTTTTAGCCATTATTGTTTTAAATATTCTTTCCGATCCTTTCTCTCTCTTCCCTATGTCAGTGACTCCCATTGTGTTTATGTTGGTATGTTTAATGGTATCCCACAGGTCTCTTGGGCTCTGTTCCTTCTTTTTTTTCTCTCTCTCTCTCTCTTTCTGCCCTTCAGATTAGGTAATAGAAGTTGTCCTATTTTCATGGTCACTAATTCTTCTGCCTGCCCAAAGCTGCTGTTAAGCCTTTCTTCTGAGTTTTTTATTTCAGTTTTTGTACTTTTCAAATCAAAAATTTCTGTTTGGCTTCCTTTTGTAATTTCTATCTCTTTTTAAACGTTTTCTATTTGATGAGAATTTGTTCCCATGGTTTTCTTTATTTCTTTATACGTGGCTGCATTTAGGTCTTCGAACATATTTTAAATAGTTGGTTTATTTCTTTTGTCTAGTAAGTCCAATCTTTGGGCTTCCTTAGGAACAGTTTCTACCAATTTCTTTTTTCTTGTAATGAGGTACATACTTTTGTTTCTTCACCCTACTCATAATTATTTGGTTGAAAACTGGACATTTGGAATATATAACATAGCAGTTCTGGAATCAGGTTTTCCCCCATCTCTGGGGTTTTTTGTTGTTGCTTGTTGTAGTTGGTGATGTGTGTATCTTTAGTGATGCTTCAGAACTAATTTTGTAATGTCTGTATTTGCCCTGTGTGGTCACTGAGGTCTCATTTCTGTTAGATTAATGATCATCAAATGATTTGTCAGAGATTTCTTCGAGGGCCTTGAAGCAAAACACAAAAATCTCCCTGTCTCTTCAGATGGGTTCTGTGTATACATTTGGGCACTCCTTCAAAACTTAGCTGGGTTAGCCTTGACTTCCTGCTTGTGCAGATTCTGAAGGTCAGCCACAGGTGAGGTTTAGTGCCCTCCCAGGTCTTTTATGAGCATGCGCCCAGCCCTGGGTTTGTGTGCAGCATTCAGATTCCTAAGAATATGAGGGAGATTTTCAAAGCCCCATTCCCCAAATGTCTTTTTCTGCACTTTTCTTCCCAGGATTTCTGGTGTTTTGTTTGCTTCTACTGTTTTCTCTTGGCTCAAGCAGTATTGACTGACTAACATATTTGTCTTTAAATTTATTCATCACATATGTCCTGGGTAGTCAGCTCTGGCCTCAGAGCATTTAAAGTTAAACAAATAAAAGCAAGTCCTCTGAACTAGTCCTCCAGGGAGTCACTGGACAGGTCCAAAGAAACAACCACAGGGTAAAAAAAAAAAAAAAAGAAACAACCACAGAATAAGGTCTGTTCTTCTTCCTCCAGAACTAGGAATGGGGGCTCTTTTCTTCCAGGTCATGGACAAAGCAGGGGAGAGAGGATGGGCTGTGGTCAGTTAAAATGTCATAAAGTTCTCTTAACCAAATTCAGCTGCAATTTCTTCTTCATTAAGCATTGTAGCAGTTGCTGTAAACTTTTCATATGTTTGCAGAGTTCCAATAAAATTGATTCTGATGGGTTTTGCCAATTTATTCATTGTTTTTGTGGAGGAACAGACTTTCAAAGTTTCCTACTCCATAATTTTCACTGTTGTCATTTCTCACAAGTTTTCTGAAGCACCTCTGTGTTTCTAGTTCTGTGCAGGTGGTTGGGAACACAGTGGTGAACAAGACAAACATGGTCCCCACCCTCATGGAGCTAATACCCTCCCTATGAACTGAATATCCATTTCTTGACCTGACTTTATATTCTTTATGGTTAAAAGTTTGGGGGCTTCTGAAGTGTGTATTTCAACTTAGGCATGGGGTTCTGGGACTGTTTTTGCCCTATCACCCAGAAAATTGAGTTGAGAATGACTGCATTTTTGTTCCTTGAGAGTTACTACATTTACTAGAATTTATTAGAATCTAGATGTAATTATTCCCTTGTTCCTACAGTCACACTTTTCCACCTTCAGAAGTGTTGACTTCAGTTTCATGGAGCTGCTTGTCCCCTGCACAGTCCCCCTCTATCAAGTGTATTTTCTTTATACATAGGGTGTCATGTTGATAAACACAGTCTGATATCCCAGTTGGAGCCAGAAGACAAGATGATGACAGAGGAAACCTCCCAGGCCCCTGTCCAGGTGAGCACCAGATGGCTAGGAGCCCTTCGGAGGAACAGCTCTGGCTAGTGACTCGGGGGATGAGAATGTTACATTAGTTAATGTCAATCAGAGAACTTTGTAAAACATACCTGTTTCTGACAAATATACACAAGATGTTTGTTTTAAGCTTCCTTGTGTACTTTCTTCTTTCTTTAACTTTCTGTTCATTATCTCATACTTTCATTTGGCCTCAGGAGAGAAACAAAGACACAGCTCTTTTCTGTTTTAAATTTTAAGTCTAATCCCTTTTGTCAATTTCTGATCAATCCCAATCATTCTAGAATTTTTTAATTGATATCTGAAACTTCCATAACCAAGTCCCCCTTATTGCAGACCCCCTCAAAAACCCCAGTCCTTCAGAATCCACCTTTACCCATGTGTACACTTCACCATTTCTTTTCACCATCAACCTAAATTTCTTTTGTTTCAGATTTGGAGTCTCTACTTAAAGCCAAATGGTTCATGCCGAAGAAACATGCTTTTAGAAAAGAACCGTCTAAAGGTGTAAAAGTGGTAAGACTAATATGGATGATTTCTGGTTTTCCACAGTAGGGGAATGCCATAAGTTAGAAAAAAAAAAAAAACAAAATAACCAGGAAAGTCATTAAAGGAAAGTGCCATTTACACTTCAGAGAGTGTTGACCCTGGAGAGATACTGTGAAACTCTTCTGAATTTGGAGAAAAGTATTAGTTCCAAACTTGTTTCTTCACTGAGAGTTTTCACAAGTAAATATTTCCTTAAATGTGACT
>NW_007739533.1:21168-25337 GCF_000696425.1 Galeopterus variegatus | reverse complement strand
GTGCCATTTACACTTCAGAGAGTGTTGACCCTGGAGAGATACTGTGAAACTCTTCTGAATTTGGAGAAAAGTATTAGTTCCAAACTTGTTTCTTCACTGAGAGTTTTCACAAGTAAATATTTCCTTAAATGTGACTGTTTGAAACATAAATTGGTCTTAAATTTATTGGAAAATGTTTTGAGAATATGGTAAGGACTGTGGAAAAGCATCTATTATTTTACTTCTGGGAATTTAAACTGGGGAGAAGCCATATATAAGCATTGAAAGTAGCCAAAACATCAATTATAGTAATGTAACAGAATTCCTGGGAGAGAATTCACATGACAGTATTAAATATTAAAAACATTATAAATTGTAGTTGTCATTAATCTCTTAATCAACAGGAAAGAAGTTACCCTGGAGTGAAACTCAATGAATGTAATCAGTGTTTTAAAGTCTTCAGCACAAAATCTAACCTTACTCAGCACAAAAGAATTCATACTGGAGAAAAACCCTATTACTGCAATCAATGTGGAAAATTCTTCAGCAGTAGATATTACCTTGCTATTCATAAGAGAATCCATAATGGGGAGAAACCCTATGAGTGCAATCACTGTGGGAAAGCATTTAGTGATCCCTCATCCCTTAGACTCCAGATGAGAATTCACACTGGAGAAAAACCTTATGAATGTAACCAGTGTTTTCATGTCTTTCGCACTAGTTGCAATCTCAAAAGCCACAAGAGAATTCATACGAGGGAGAATCACCATGAATGTAATCAGTGTGGCAAGGCTTTCAGCACAAGGTCCTCCCTTACTGGGCACAATACCATTCATACAGGAGAGAAACCTTACAAATGCCATGACTGTGGGAAAACCTTCAGGAAGAGCTCATATCTGACACAGCACATGAGAACTCATACTGGAGAAAAACCCTATGAATGTAGTGAGTGTGGAAAATCCTTCAGCAGTAGTTTTTCTCTTACCATGCACAAGAGAATACATACAGGAGAGAAACCCTATGAATGCAGTGACTGTGGGAAAGCCTTTAATAATCCCTCAGCTGTTAAGAAACACTTGAGAACTCACACCAGAGAAAAACCCTATAAGTGTAATCATTGTGGAAAATCTTTTACTAGTAACTCTTACCTTTCTGTGCACAAGAGTATACATAATAGGTGGATATGAGCTACTGTGGGAATTTCTGTGGGAAAGTGCTCATTGATCTTGTCTGTAAGACAACATGAGAGAACTCACACTGGATGTATAAGTTATCCGTTGCTGCCTAACAAATTACTCCCCAAAAAGTGGCTTCATATAACAAACTTTTATTATTATAATTTCCCTAGGAATTCAGAAATGGCTTAGTTCTGTAGTTCTGTCTGAGGGTCTCTCATTAGGTTGCAGTCAAGATGTCAGCCTGAGCTGCAGTCCTCTAAAGTCTTTACTAATGGAGGGTCCACTTTCAGGATGACTCATTCACATTCGCGGAGAGTTAATGCTGGTTATTGGCAGGGGATCTTCAGTTTCCCACCATTTAGGCCCATCCACAGGGCTGAGTTTCGTTACAATATGGCAGCAAGTCCCCCCGACCCACCCACCAAAGCAGGTGATCTGAGAGAGGGCCAATGCAGAAGCCACAGTGTCTTATGACCTAGCCTCAGAAGGACATATTTTCATTTCTTCACTATTGTATTGGTTGCACAGACTAATCCTGATATGGTATGGGAGAAGACTGCACAAGGTATGAATACCACGGGACAGATCACTGAGAATCATCCAGGAAACTTGCCACGAACTTAACGAAGAAAAGCCTTCAGCACACCCTCATCCTTTTAATTTCATCAACATGAAATACCATTCAATAACTCTCTTCTTAATTCACTCTGGAGAGAACCCTATTGTGCCCAAAATATGTACTGGGGGAAACCTGAGGAATGGAATAGTAATAGGAAAGCCTTCAGTGACATCTCTATGGGGTCACATGACAGTTTACTCTAAGGCAGAAACTCTGTGGAGGTCATCAGAAATGTAAAAGCCTCAGGGACACTCCGCCTTTAAGACACACATGGGAAATCATACAACAGAGGAGCTCTCATGTAAGAAATGTGGTAAACACTAAAGTACAAGCGTTCACATATTACTCAGCAGAAGACAGTGAGGTACTCTAACTACAGTAACTATGGGAAACCCTTGAATATTGTCTCAGTTTTTAAGATGAGGGAATTCATTCTGGTGAGAAAGTCTCATTGAATGTCACCAGTATTGCAGAGAATTCCCATTTTTCTACATTCATTAGGAATCTTGTGAATATAAAGAATGAAAGAAAGCCTTCAATGATGCCTCTATGTTAGAAAGAATATGAAAATTCTCCCTGGATGCAAAACCTACAAGGATACAAATTTTGAAAATTTTTTCAGCGATTCCTCTCTTTGTTGTAAGGACACATACTGGAGGAAAACCCTAGGGATGTAATCAACGTTGGGATGCCTCACCCTCAGCTCATCAGTGAGTGGCCACAAAGAAATTTATACCAGGAATAAAAAATATAAACGTTATGGGTGTGGGGTTTATAACATTTGGGATTACCTTTGTCAGTGTCTCATCTGCAGATCAGCCCACTAGTTCATTAGTTTTACATCTTTTTTTGTTTGGATATAAACATTTACATCTATAGCTATTCCCTAAAATAAACACTAACTTACATTTCATAGTCTTCATTCAATATATTTATTATGATTTGCTATCTAAAAGCAACAATACATTGCCTTTTCAAAAAGGTATTTACAAGGGTTTGATCCCTGTACCAGCCAGCTGCCAAAAATAAATAATCAACAAAGGCATTTCTGAATAGTTCCTGCATGGTTTAGTTTATCATAATGGAAATTAGACAATATTTGTAATACACTTTTTTGTAATTTAATGGTGTTTTTGCCAGAGTACGTGAACTTTAATATATTGATTTTGTTTTCTCTTTCTGTGCTAATATGGCAAGTACTGTTAACTTCGTTCTCAATGTTCATTCTCCTACTTATTAAAGAAAGAAAAAAATTTTGTTGTTGAAGTTGTCTATGAGCAGTATTGAAAATACTCAATGTGCAAGTCCTTCCCAAAGCCCAAACAGGTTTTGTGCAACTCTGATGGCCATGAAACATAGATAGAAGTCACTGGAAGGGGCACCATCTGTCTTGTTCTTACCTATTCTTTATTCTACTTTCCCATTCTTTCCTTTGGAAAGTGGCCTCAAGGTCTAGAGTTTGGAGGGCTATTTTTTTCACCATGATGACAAAAACCACAGTGTAGCAAAAAATCACAGTTATTTTCCTCACCCCCCACATCCCCAAAATCGTCTGATTGGCTGCATCAGCTCTGCAATGCTTGTTCTTACGCTCAACTTACATGATTAAAAGTAACCCCTAACCAGTCAAAGCCAAAGTAACCTGTTATTTCTTTTTGAGGTGGTAGTTCTGTTAACCCAGCTAAACGCAGTATCTGACTGGTAAACATTTATCCATGTTTCATGTTTCTTTGAAAACAATCCATATTCTCTCATATTTGGATATAGGGTGTATACACATTAACACAACCTAATTGTATTTTCAAATATAGTACATATGTTCAGATTGTTTTTCTTTTAGCCTTATTTAGTGATTGATAGAAGTGTGGTAAAGTCTTCCATTATGATTACGGGTTAACATATTTTTTTGTAATTCTGTCTTTTTATATATATATATATATATTTTGACGTGAGTAACTATACATACAGGATTAGGTATTTTCATGTGAATTGTTCCTTTTTACGTAGGGACTATATTTTTACATAGCAGATTACTATGCATTCATTGTAAGTGGTCAAACATTTATGTAGCCTTTTCCATAAACCAGGCACTCTTCTAAATGCCTTATGAATGTGTACTAATTGAGTACTCATCATAAGTACATATTATTATTATCCTAATTTTACAGATGAGAAGACTGGTATGGCACACTTAAGTTGTTTGCCTGAGTTTGCTGGCTAGTAAATGGTTAAGGCCAGATTTAAACCCAGACAGTTTGTGCTGTTAACCATAGCCTATTGTACTGCTCCATTTTTGTTGCTTATAACAAAGTACACTGAGCTGGGTGATTTATAAAGAAAATGAAATTTATTGCATACACTTTCTGAGGCTGAGAAGTCCAAAGTCCATCTGG
>NW_007739533.1:16914-20168 GCF_000696425.1 Galeopterus variegatus | reverse complement strand
TTTGATCCCTGTACCAGCCAGCTGCCAAAAATAAATAATCAACAAAGGCATTTCTGAATAGTTCCTGCATGGTTTAATTTATCATAATGGAAATTAGACAATATTGGTAATACACTTTTTTGTAATTTAATGGTGTTTTTGCCATAGTACGTGAACTTTAATATATTGATTCTGTTTTCTCTTTCTGTGCTAATATGGCAAGTACTGTTAACTTCGTTCTCAATGTTCATTCTCCTACTTATTAAAGAAAGAAAAAAATTTTTTGAAGTTGTCTATGAGCAGTATTGAAAATACTCAATGTGCCAGTCTTTCCCAAAGCCCAGACAGGCTTTGTGCAACTCTGCTGGCCATGAAACATAGATAGAAGTCACTGGAAGGGGCACCATCTGTCTTCTTTTTACCTATTCTTTATTCATCTTTCCCATTCTTTCCTTTGGAAAGTGGCCTCAAGCTCTAGAGTTTGGAGGGCTATTTTTTTCACCATGATGACAAAAACCACAGTGTAGCAAAAAATCACAGTTATTTTCCTCACCCCCCACATCCCCCAAATCATCTGATTGGCTGCATCAGCTCTGCAATGCTTGTTCTTACGCTCAACTTACATGATTAAAAGTAACCCCTAACCAGTCAAAGCCAAAGTAACCTGTTATTTCTTTTTGAGGTGGTAGTTCTGTTAACCCAGCTAAACGCAGTATCTGACTGGTAAACATTTATCCATGTTTCATGTTTCTTTGAAAACAATCCATATTCTCTCATATTTGGATATAGGGTGTATACACATTAACACAACCTAATTGTATTTTCAAATATAGTACATATGTTCAGATTGTTTTTCTTTTAGCCTTATTTAGTGATTGATAGAAGTGTGGTAAAGTCTTCCATTATGATTACGGGTTAACATATTTTTTTGTAATTCTGTCTTTTTATATATATATATATATATTTTGACGTGAGTAACTATACATACAGGATTAGGTATTTTCATGTGAATTGTTCCTTTTTACGTAGGGACTATATTTTTACATAGCAGATTACTATGCATTCATTGTAAGTGGTCAAACATTTATGTAGCCTTTTCCATAAACCAGGCACTCTTCTAAATGCCTTATGAATGTGTACTAATTGAGTACTCATCATAAGTACATATTATTATTATCCTAATTTTACAGATGAGAAGACTGGTATGGCACACTTAAGTTGTTTGCCTGAGTTTGCTGGCTAGTAAATGGTTAAGGCCAGATTTAAACCCAGACAGTTTGTGCTGTTAACCATAGCCTATTGTACTGCTCCATTTTTGTTGCTTATAACAAAGTACACTGAGCTGGGTGATTTATAAAGAAAATGAAATTTATTGCATACACTTTCTGAGGCTGAGAAGTCCAAAGTCCATCTGGTGGTGGCAATAGCGACTCAGGGGTCTCACATTGCAAGATGGTGGAAGCAGAGAGAGCAAAAGGCAGACTCTTCTCTTCTTTTAAAGCCCTCAGAACCACACCCCTGACCACCATGTTTAATCCATTCACTACTGCGCAGTCCTACAACCCAATCACCTCCTCAAGGCCTCACCTTTCAATTACCATAATAAGATTTCCCACCCTCTTAACAGTCACAGTAGGGGCTAAGTTTCTAATACATAAAACTTGGGGGACACAATTCAAGCTTCAGGGTGTTTGAGGGGGGACATAATTCAATCCACTATACCTATATATTAAGTATGTTCTGTGCAGGCAAAGCTTTACCCCTGAAACACTTCATCCTAGTGAAGGGTCAGATTTCAGAAAAATCAAGAAAATATGGTGTATGTGTTATGTCAAAAACTAAAGCGTTTTAAGAGAGTTAAGGGGGATTAGGGACTTGTACTTTTATACAGGCTAGGAAGAGAAAGCCTCTTAGTAAGGGGCATTTGAGCAGAGAGTCTTATGAATTTGTGCAGCAAGAGCAGTCTTGGCATGGGAAGGCCCACGACATGACTGGAGCAGAACAAGTAGAGGTGACGAGTGAGCAGTGGACAGTGATGTCATCAGAGATGCAGCGGATCCTAATCTTGTTGGGTTATATGGGTCAATGTTAGGACTTTTCCTTATTCTTTCAATAAAGAGACATATCAGAGTCCCAGCAGGAAGCAGTTGACACGCTCAGATGAGGACAGTTCGAGTAGAGTTTTCATCAAGTGTCTATTCACAGAATTGTGGACAGGATGCAGTGAAAACAAAAAAAGGTAATGCACTAGCCAGGTTGCACGTGAGACCTAATCTCTCACACACGAAACCACCCACTCTTCACACTTTCTGTCTCTCCAAACAATTTAATTAAGAACAGTTTGAGTGTAACAAAGGATTATTGTTAAAAGCAGAGATGACATTAAAAGACAGGCAAGAAAAACACAGGTCTTTCCTGGTGAACCTCTTCTCCTGGAGCACACTACTCAGCTTCTCCAACATTTTGTTCTCCTAATTTTCAGACCATCTTTCTTGGCACCTTGCTCTCTCTGCCTCCCTGGCAAGCCTGTCTGCCCTTCAGGCCTCAGCCAGTCTCTTCCTTACTTGCCACATCCTTCTTTGGATATCTCCAGATGTCACTTGTTGTCTCCAGAGGGGCTGTGAGAGACCCACACCTGCTTCTGGGACTCCCCTTCCCCAATCTGAAGACTGGCCAGGGGGGAGCTTGCATCTAGCAGTCAGACCTCCAGCACCAGTTTGGCCCAGGGGTTCACCTGGAATTCCCGGTGCAATTATTTTTAAGGCATTTGCAAAATCATATGGACTTAAAAGTTCTCTTTCACTATTGCAGGCCTGGAGTCCCTGCAGTCTCCTGGAGGCACAGACTTGCTGGGGCTTCTCCAGCTTCTCCTGCCATTGATGGCATCTGACATCACTGCCATGGTGGGAGGTTATTCTAGTCACAGGCCTCTGGAAGACACAGCTGGTCAGCCTTCTAGGGAGTGCAGAACTTACACCAGGTCTCTGCTTGGTCTTGGTCACCTGGACGTGTCATTTCCTCTGTAAAGTCTGGGGCATCTTATTTCTCTTGAGCTTTACCTTTAAAGACAAATGTGAAATGTGAACAAAATGGAAGATGAGAACTGCCAGCTCTGGAGAACCAACGCAGCTCATTTGGATCTTCCACCCTCCCTTCCTCCATAGAGAAATGTCTGTCAGATGACACTGTGCCTCACAGTCACCTGGAGGGCATGTTAAAAACGTAGACTTCTGGGCCGGCCTGGTGGCGCACTGCTACAGTGCGCCGCTTGGGAG
>NW_007739533.1:12351-15835 GCF_000696425.1 Galeopterus variegatus | reverse complement strand
TGTTTGTGGACTCTAGACAATGTAGGGGCCAAAGGAAGACTTCCCTTTCAACTCCCAGAAGGTTCTCTGAAAGATCAACTAATAAACAGAAATTAATATGAAAAAAAGGCATAATAAAATGTACTATATTACAGAGATATTACACAGCATGGGAGTCTTCAGAATGTAGACCCAAAAATATGGGGAAAACTGCCCATTTTTAGGCTGAGGTTCTGTGAAGCAGGCACAGCTGTGTAGAAATGTGATTGGAAAAGAAAAGTATGGTCTAATGCTAATAGACTGAGTGGGGAAACTCAGCAAGGCCTGTTTGTTCACATTCTTTGTGGCCAAACTGTGTAACATTCATTCCTACAGAGTGTGGGGTGGGACCCTTTCTGAAATGGGGGTCTTATGACCTATGTTCAGACAAGGTAGGTCACAGAATTTCTTTATGGCCAGCTCTAAGACAGAAAGGTTGGGAGAGGGGGTCTTTATGGCTGGCTTTGGGGAAAGGAGTTCTGATCCAGGTGCTATGGCTTGCCTCAGGAGTGAATGATGCTGAGACAATGAAGGGCAAGAGGAAGTCAGAGGAAAACTCTGCTTTAGAGGTTGCTTCTGAACCCTTCACTGTGAGGTGTCACTTTCTGATCCCCCCAAACAATTGACAAAACAATAAATCAAGGCCTGGTCTGTACTGTTTGCTGATTTCCATGGTGTAAATACACCCACCATGGCTAATTCTAAGCTGCCAACGTCATGTTCTTGCACATGGAGCTCCTCTTTCTGGACCCTGTTCGTGCACCATCTACTCTTCAAAGGCTGATTTCTTGTCCTATTCCAACTTTCCAAGCTACCTCCTCTGTGTTCCCATACTACAGGACTTAGTGTATGCTCCTTATCTGAAGTTTGAATTCCAGAGCTCTAAATAAGGCTCCTTAACTTTATAAAGATTTGCTCTCCACCTCAAAAAGAGAAGTCAAACAGAAAAAAATAATGAAAAAAGAAAGGGGGACTTCAAGGAGGTGTGGTGTACAAAGTCCTTCACCAGCATTTGGCTCCCTTCTGTCGATGAAGGAGGACACTTCCTCCCTGCCCAGGGTGACGGGAAAGGTCACTAGACTCTTGGGCAATTGACCAAACCTCAGGGGTGCTCCTCATGAATTTGGAAGTGGAAGCTGCTCCATCTTCACGAGGTTTGTTCTACACGCCCGTTCTTTCTATTGGTGTGTTATACAAAAGTAACTACCAGAAACATGGAATATTGGGTCAGGTTGTATCCCCTGTCTGAAAATAGCAGAGCGTGAGGGCTTTTCTGCCCCATTGGTCTGTGGGCTTCCCCAGTCATATTCATAGGTGGCCTTCTGCCTTGACAGGTGGCTCTTAAGTCATATTATGGACGAGTTTTCTCTGGGAACCACCTCAGCCCCCAACTTATTCTTAACGTTTTTGCTAACGTCCTCCTCTGTTATAATCTTCAACGGTTTACAGGGAAACTCGTTGATATTACACTCTAACTAATACAAATAACTTCCTACTTTATAATTTTCACTCTTAGCAATTTATCCTCATAAACAACATTTCTAATACTCTCCCAAGATGACTTTATAAGTAGTAAAAAGTATGTACACATGGTGGCAGGACACAACACTGTCACTTACCATCCTATGATCTAGGTCTGACTTTCCTACAAAAGAAAGAACTCGAGTATATTAAACCCAAGTTTCTCAGACTTCATAAGCCTGAAAAAAAAATGTAATCGTGAAATTTCTGATTTGGAACCCTGTCCATAAAAAGATTGTAAAATCCCACCTACCGCTCTTGCGCCCACATACTTCCCTCCCTCTTCACTGGTTGTCTGACAGGTCTCACTCACAGCTCACTTGGATGTACTGTGTCCCCTGGAGAATCGTGGTCCTGCAGCCTGATGGTGCCATGTTCAAAACCATCCTTGGGCACCAAACCAAATCATTATTCTGGCCCGGGAAAAGTCAGCGTATCCCATTATATCTCCTCGGGTGAATCCCCACCTCCCCAGTATAGGGATGATCATCTTATACGTTGCTTGCTTAAGAATCCCAGCCCTCGTGAGAGTCTGTGAGTCTCACCATTCCTCCACATTCCTTCTACTCATTGCTCACAGAAAAGTGTTCCTGAAGGTCTGGGCAGGGAGAGGAGTCCACATTGTGCAACCAGAACTCCCTTTGGAATTCTCCCTAGATTTGTACCCCCAGTGTTGCTTAACACAATAGTTTACACACGGAAAGGAGGAGTAGTTTTCAGGGAGTCACTGACCTGCCTCTCTCAGAGCCTCCAGTTCATGCCTCACACAGGTACCATTTTCAAGGCAACCCAAATGACCCCATCTTTCACTGCTATACAAATATGACCCTTCAGTGTCTTAGAACTTACTCACCCCTTCGCAGATTCTTCTGGAGCAGTCAAAAAGAAGAGCAGTTTAAAGACAGGAAATTATAAACTAAGAAGAGAATATCTTTCCCTTATTACATCTACTTCCAAAATTCTTCATGTTGATCTGAAAGATCCAGAAGACAATGAAGATTTTTAAGAAAATCAAGAGTTCTATATCTCAAACCATAAATATCCAAAGTGTGAAAACTGACAAGATATAGTTGAAATCAATTGTGTTTTTATTATAAGTTTTACACATTATAGTTTACTATATAGTTTTATATATATTAACTCACTGCTTTTCACAGCCCACACAGAAGACATCATTTATCTCTATTTTTCGGAGGTGGAAAGAGAATCAAAGAAGTTAAGTGAGATTCTCAGATTTCTCCAGAGTCGATGGAGCCAAAATTAGAGAGCTTATTAATTCTTAAATCAGTGAAACTATAAATGATTTTTTCACAAAATGTTTGTAGTAGTGGGGGTGGGGAGGAGGATTTATGACATTGCATAATGTCAGAATTGCAAAAGGCAGTGGGATGACACTTAAAAACTGAAAGTGATTTTATGATGAATAAAGTTGCTGTTAATGCAGTTTTGCATAGTTGCCATGTAAATAAATCCTGCAATGAGAATACAGTACCTGAATTAGAATCTCAGCTCTTTCACTCACTCTAAGTGGGCCCTAAGGCAAATAACCTTCCAAAATGCCTCAGTGTGTTCACCTGTAAAATGGGAGTTATCAGAGTATCATTCCTCTCAAGGTTGTCATAAAGATAAATCGAAAGAATGCATGTGAAGCACAGAGTATAGCAAAACATAATAAATACTTACATCTTGCAATTTATTATACCAGCTAGAAAATTTTAAATAGATCTAATATGCTTGCTACAACTTCACAGATAGATCTAAAACAGTTCTTGAGAAGAATTATTTGGGGAATGTCTCTAATTCCTTGGTTCCAAGAAGAAGGGTGAAGGGCTCCCACAACCTCTCCTTTTGTGCCTTATAAATTCTAGGTGGATGGAACACGTATGTATTTATAGAAAAGTTGTGTCTTGGTTAATACATCCTTAAGACTATTGACTTCTGGAGG
>NW_007739533.1:9711-10900 GCF_000696425.1 Galeopterus variegatus | reverse complement strand
GGTTATTTTGTTGTTTATTAGGACTTTAACTGAAATTGATGAAGATAGAATAACAACTCAGACTAGTTGACATTACTTCACGTTAACGTGTCTGATCATCCATTTGGTTAGGGAGTAGACTTACTGATTTTTGTAAGACATTTGTAGAAATTCATACTAGTTTTCTGTTGATTCTGACTTGAACTTTTTATCATTCAGAAGGAGATTTGGAGTATTACTAAATGGAAATAATTTAGTTTTATGTCTTGGGGGTCCTTGAAACATATTATTTTTCTTAACTTCTCTCTCTCACTGATTCCAGAGGTTTCTCCTTTGATGTATATATTTTTCAAGGGCAATAGAGTGAAGCACATGATGCTACTGGGATTGGCAAGTCAAGTTTTCTCTCTTAAAGAACAAGCTCACCTGTTTAAAGAATGTAAGGCTCTCTTAGCTCTCAAAGGAAATAGATTGTTCTTTTGGAACTGAATAGAAAAAAATAAGAAAATAAACACTGTAGATATGAGTAAATGATGAAACTGTTTCATTATAACTTGGATTTCTCAGTTTCTGAAATTTTGGCTCAACGCAATATGTATATGAGTTGAAGAAAATGAATGATCATGTCTTAGGAAAAGTTTGATCAGACGGACTCAGTGAGAGGTAGGTCCAAGTTTCTTCAAGTGAATTAAATTTTCTTCTTAAACACCAAAAAATGCTCTGGGGCAGCATAATGAAATTCTTGCTTAATATTTGGTCATGCAAAATCAACCTTCATATGAATTGCAGTTTCTCTCTGTGGCTTCACAAATCTTTGGGAAACAGAAATTGAATCCTTAAGAATTCAACTCGAATATATTCTATTTTTCCTCAGCTGCAAATGAAATTTATTCTCTGTCCTTCCTGTGAATGTCCAGCTTTCATAGTCAAGGGAGTTGGTCCTTTTAAAGCATGCTGCTGCGATCGTTAGGTGTATATTTATAAGTACTTATCTCTCACATATACACTATCTCCTTTACGTTGGTTTCCATATACTTTTATGGTGCTTTGCAGATATTTTATAGTTAATAGAATCACTTTTTATGTCTTTATTATGTGTTTTATAAACTACTTTTCCATTTTAATCTAATTAATTAATGGAGCAGTTTCTTTCATTTTGCAATCATTAAAAGAGTTAACCCCCCTGCAAGAGCAATAACGTTCCTCTCCC
>NW_007739533.1:5999-8927 GCF_000696425.1 Galeopterus variegatus | reverse complement strand
TCTCCTTTACGTTGGTTTCCATATACTTTTATGGTGCTTTGCAGATATTTTATAGTTAATAGAATCACTTTTTATGTCTTTATTATGTGTTTTATAAACTACTTTTCCATTTTAACCTGATTAATTAATGGAGCAGTTTTTTTCATTTTGCAATCATTAAAAGAGTTAACCCCCCTGCAAGAGCAATAACGTTCCTCTCCCGGTTATCGTCTGTGCTCACTTCAGCCAACCTGAGCTGAACATCACCTATAAAGATCAAGAATCAGGTGCCAGATATTCACCTGCAGCACACACAGAATACGTAACTCCTGCCTTCCCATGTTGGAGATGAAAAGAAACCAGATGAAGGACACAGACAGTGGTCAACTTTCATTGTGGAGTTTTTCTGATTTGTTCTCCTAGAATGAGAGACTACAGGCGTTGCTCAGAGTACAGCTCAGTGTCACCAAGTACGTTCACATTGTCGTGCAGCCATCACCACCATCCATATCTAGGACTTTTTTCACCTTGCAAACCTGAAACTCCATTCCCGTTAAATGCTTGCTCCCATTCTCCCTTCCCTCAGGCCCTGGCAGCTGCTGTTCTACTTTCTGTCTCTATGAATTTGAATACTCCGGGTATCTCATATAAGTGGAATCATACAGTATTTGTTCTTTTGTGATTGGCTTATTTCACTCTGCACAATGTCCTCCAGGCTCATCCATGTTATGTCAGAATTTCCTTACTTTTTAAGGCTGAATAATATTCCATAGTGTGTATGTATATATATATATATATATATATATGTACACACACATTATATATACATTTTATTTATCCATTCATTTATTGGTGGACACTTACTTGGGTTGCTTCCTTTTTTGGCAATTTTGAATAACGCTACTATGAACAAGGATGTACAAACATTTCTTTGAGAGGCTGCTTTCAATTCTTTTAGCTGTATACCCACAAGTGGAGTTGCTAGATCACATGCTAATTCTATTTTTAACTTTTTGAGGAACTGCCATACTGTTTTCCACATGGTCTTTACCATTCTACATTCCTATCAACTGTGCACAAGAGTTCAAATTTCTCTGCACACTCTTAAATGCTTGCTATTTCTGGGTTGTTTTTTTTTTTAGTAATAGACATCCTAGTGAGCTTGGTAGCATAACTTTTAATTCCTCATTCTACCAAGAATCATTCTCTTTCCTTGATCTTATTTATGAATGCTTCCCTAAGAAGAGAGAGGATAAAAACCCTGTCCTGCCACAAACACGCACATCAAGTTCAGTTTCCTCGACAAGTGGGTTAAGACTGTCCAGTCTCACTAAAGGGGTACCACACTCCCATGTCTCCCAGTGTGATATCCACGTGCTATTTATGAGAATAATCTCCTTGGCCCCAAAAATCGTACCAGTAGGAAATCAGCTGAAAAACCTTCAGCAGTGGCTAAGGAGAGCAGAGGACAGTGAGGAGCCTGCTAAAGGACAAAGCCAAAACGAAAAGAAAATGTAGCATCTTCACTTTCTATAACTTTGTAAATCTTCCTTCTCCATTCCTGGTCTCTGGGCATTGGCAGATGTGGGGACGGGGGGGGGGGGGGAACATCATTCAGAACATCTATTTCAGTTCAAGTGTTGGATTTTGGGCAGCAAGTAACTGAAACCCAATGCAAGTGGGTTTAAAAGAGACAGACAATTGATTCTTTCATATGACAAAAAGTCTCATCAAGAACGAAGATTTTTTTCATATTTTGTATTCTGCCATCCTTCAAAGTAATGTCTTGTTGGTGGCTACAAAAGGCTCAGACTCACTTTCTCACACAGACTCAGCTGAGACAAGAAAAGAAAATGTCTTCAAATCCCAGAGGAGCCTCACCTCACCTCCCCTGGCAAAAAGAAAAAAGACAGAAAACAAAATGTCTCTTATTTTAGAATGAATATGCTAATAAGAAATAAAAATTTTAAATAAAAAAAAGAAAAGATCTCTTCTAACATTTTTTTTAATGGGAGGAAACCACAGAATTGCCCTCTGCTGACTTCCCTTCCACTCTTACTCGGCTAGAACAGAGTCGCGTGCCCATTCCTATATCACTTTCTAGCAAGAGAATGGAGTTAGAATGATGGTCTTATGATAATCAAAATTCTCGACTCGGGGGCTAGGCAGGGTCCCTGCTTCCCAAACTAGAACAGGGTTCTGTTAGCAAGGAGCAGGAGGAAAAAGGATGAATGAACTTCACTGGCAGGCTCTTCCCAGAGTTTATGCCATGGAGAAAAGAAGAAAACCCACACTTTCCCCCACACACATACACACAGAGCTTGTGTTTGTTATCCATTGCTGTGTAACAAGTTAGCCCAAATTTAGTGGCCTAAAACCACACATGTTTATCATCTCAAAGTATCTGTAGATCAGGAGTCTGGGTGTGGCTNACTTTCATTGTGGAGTTTTTCTGATTTGTTCTCCTAGAATGAGAGACTACAGGCGTTGCTCGGAGTACAGCTCAGTGTCACCACGTACGTTCACATTGTCGTGCAGCCATCACCACCATCCATATCTAGGACTTTTTCACCTTGCAAACCTGAAACTCCATACCCGTTAAACGCTTGCTCCCATTCTTCCTTCCCTCAGGCCCTGGCAGCTGCTGTTCTACTTTCTGTCTCTATGAATTTGAATACTCCGGGTATGTCATATAAGTGAAATCATACAGTATTTGTTCTTTTGTGATTGTCAGATTTCACTTTGCAAAATGTCCTCCAGGCTCATCCGTGTTATGTCAGAATTTCATTCCTTTTTAAGGCTGAATGATATTCCATACTGTGTACATATATATATATATATGCACACACATTATATATACATTTTGTTTATCCATTCATCTATTGGTCGACACTTGGGTTGCTTCCTCTTTTTGGCAATTTTGAATAATGCTGCTATGAACAAGGATGT
>NW_007739533.1:0-383 GCF_000696425.1 Galeopterus variegatus | reverse complement strand
TCAACCCTAAATGCTCATTTTTTTCCCTTCTTATTTAAAAGAAATTAAAATAATTTCATGACCCTCCAGATACATTGTCAGCCCTAGGCATTTTGGCAAATTCATAAATCTGGGTGAATTCAATGAAAAGTAACTCTGAATTTATTGTCCACCTTAATTCATGTGGTGAGGCTTCAGTAGAGATCCTGGATTGGTGATAGTTTTATCATTTTTACTTGATGAACTTGCTTTCACAGAATGTAAACAAATGTGTGTGTATACACATGCACACACAATCATACGTATAAATGCTTCTGAGAATATTTTGCACTCATTGGAACATAATCATCAAGTTGAAGGTATACCTGTTTCCCAATGTTCATTGCAGCACTCTTCACAATAGC
>NW_007739532.1:19674-35762 GCF_000696425.1 Galeopterus variegatus | reverse complement strand
ACAATAGAATCTAACATTTATATGGCCCTTTCTGTTTGGCAGGAAACTTTCTATGGTCTCACACATGTTGGTTAATCCCCCAATAACCCTGTGAGATAGATGCTATTCTTACCTCTATGCATAGATGAGAAAAGAGGAGTACAGAGAGGTCAAGTGATTTTCCTAAGCTCACAGAGCTAGTAAGTGGGAGAGAGAGGATTTGAACCCAGGCAGTCAAGCGCCAGTGTCTATGCTCGTTACAACTGCACGCTGTTGTCTCACTTACTTATGCCACTGCTCCTGCCTCCCACTAGGAGCCTCTAGGCTGAATGTGATCCTTCTGAATGTAGGGTGCTACCCACATAGGATTTTTAACCAAAACATTTCCTAAATACAGGCATTGATGAAAAAAGGTGCCTTCAGTATCTAATCACCTGCCAATGCCACCTTTTCCAAATAACTCTGCTGTCATCAAGATAACAGATGAACATCTATTAGTAATTTTAATGGAGATAAACATAATCACATCATTTTGAGATTCTTTTTTTGTTAAATCACTGGACACTCTTTATTGTTTCAGTAATTTATATAAAATGCTTTGGAAGAACACTTGCCCAGTAATGGCATCTCAACCAGTGAAATGACAACAAATCTGGTTTTGAGTCTCCAAAACCACTGAACTCTGTTTCCAAGCAGCTTATGTGAACCTCTCCCTTTCTTCAATAAAAGCTTTGTCCTACACTTTCCTCACCAGGTGCACCTCTAGTTTGCCATGGTTGTGCATTCTGGATTATAATTCTCTTTCCTTATTCCTAAATAAACTCAACATATTTGGAAATATTTTTCCTGTTCCTTTTTCTTTAGGTGAACATAATTTGGTGCCAGAAGTGATCCTGAGGTAAGATTGCCTTTGAAAAAATATTGGTGACTCCTGAAACCAGGTAAGGTACCCATGACCAAGCCCTTTGTGCCCTCATCTTCCATGGACTGCCTTATTTCTGCCCAGGTAAACTTTCTCTCAGGTCAAGCTTCCTCCTTTCGGTAGCAGTTCTCTGGTGACTTTATTCAGGATCTGGTTGGGTTAAGGAACCTTAATAAATGATCTTAAGACTCTTTAGTGAACCAAAAGTGAGATATGCCATCCTTGATAAATGTACCTCATACTCACCCCACATGGAAAAGGCAAAATTTGCTTAAGGTAACTGTTAAGTACATCCCTGTTCTCCAGAAGATTTTAGTCTCTCTTAAATACTAGAATTTTGTCTTTTAAGGAATTTACAGGTTTTGAAGAATTGGACAGTAACTATGAACATTTATATGGTCAGGGTGAATTGCAATAATTATTAAATGATTTTATATTGGTTTGAAAACTTATAGGTTGAAGATTATTTGGGTTAATAAGAAAGATGTTGATAAAGAGAGAACAGGTATCCATCATTTATCCTTCTGGATACCTACTGAAATGACCAGGCAATTTTTTTAAAACTACAGGAATCATGTATCATGAACAAGGGAGGGATGCTTCCCACGTGGACACTGTGAGAGATTTCTGGGGGAGAAGGGAGAAAATTAATGGGAGACAGCAATAGGAGACTCAAATTCATCTCGCTTTGAAAATGCATCATCTCAGTGGATTTCCTTTTATATTGACAGAGAAAAAGAAGTTTAAAGTAGCAACAATGGAAAGCCCCTGGATTCCTCTCAACTCTGCAGGATACAGTATGCAGAAACCCTAGTTCAATGGCATTTGTCTCTGACAAACAGCAATTTGTCAGTAAATAGCAGAAAATAGTAATGTCAGAAAGGAAGTTAAGAAAAGCTACACTGTGGCTTTTCTTACTGTTGTAGGGGCTGGATCAATCAGAATGCTAGAAACAGAAACTTTGTCAGTGGAGCAAAAAACTCAAAAGGGAAAATTTTCCATTAGGGCATGGTGCTGGTATAACAAGTCTCCATCTGCAGTCACAAGCCCAGGTTAAGATTTGAGAGGATGATTCTAACTGCAGGCAGGTGTTCTAATACAAGATCCAAGGAGAACACACTTGCCTGTTTATGGAAAGAGTTCTCCACATTCAAGGAAGACTAAACTAAATAACAAAAACAATATGGAGGCATAAAGAAAGGTTTCAATATGAAAGAAGTAATACATACATGTTTATATGATATTACATCAAAGATACGGAAGAACATTATTGGAAAAAGATTGCTAAAGAAAATGATGCAAAATTTTGAAAATATTTGTTTTTCTATAGGCACAATTCGATATATAAGGATTATTTATAACAAAATTTAAACATGAAATCCGTTAGACAGTGGCTGGGAAATAAAAGAGGTACTAGCAGAATGGGAGGAAGAAAGGATGAAGGGGAAATAAAAATATACAAGCAGAATTTATATAGTCATTAACATTGCTGAAAGGCATGTGAAGACTAAAGAAAGTGCAATCATAAACATGGAAGACAATCCAAGAAACTCCCCAGAATGAACAGGAAAACAAAGATGAACTGAAAATGATGAAAGAGAGTACAATAGACAGAGAGGACTCATAGTACCAACATATGAAAAGTTAATATTTCCGGAAACAAGACAAAGATAAATGGGATATAAATAATAAGAAAAGATTTAATAGAGGAAAAAATTACTGAGCTCACGTGCAAATAACTTTTTGCGCATAAAAATATCTCATAGAATTCTATGCATAGTTAATAGACCAACTCTAATAAATAGACCAACTCTAATAAATATTGGTTAAAGTTTTTAAATTCAGAAATGTTAGCAAGGTTAATAACAAAGAAGAAACCATGTGAAAGAAGTAGAGGAGGAAGAGGGGACGGAAGAACGGGAGAAGGACAACAAGGGAGAAGCAGGAAAGACAAGCAGGAGGAAAGGGAGATGAAAGAAGGAGAGGAGAGAAAGAGTGAGACAAAGAGATGGAGAAACACAGGAGGATGGAGGACGAGGTGAGAGGCAAAGAGAGGACGGGAAAGGGGAGGGGAGAAGGAAGTGGCGAATAAGTCGCCATAGTACTGCAACAGGAAGACGGCAACAGAGCAAATTCTACAGAACATTCAGTAGGAAAGTTGTGGCACAACGTAATATACCCAGATAAGTTTTAATTCATGTGTAAAGGCAACAGAGAAAGATTCTCAGATACACTGTCTTAGAAATTATATCATTCTTGTTAAATATATTGCTCAAAATTTTGGTCACCCTCACTGACCAAAATTCATCAAGATAAAAAAATGGACAATGGCTAAATCATAGTATAAAGAAACATTCGGGCCAGCCCGGTGGTGCACTCGGTAAAGGGCGGTGCTTGGGAGCGCGGCGACGCTCCCGCCCAGGGTTCGGATCCCATATGGAGACGTTGCCGGTTGCGGTGGGGGCGCGACACTGAGGGTTGTGATCCCATTACCGGTCATGAAAAAAGACAAAAAGGAAAAAAAAAAAGAAAAGAAACATTCAACAAGCATTGAAATGACCACAGCATAGAATTCAGGCCCAGTAATGACTATAAACATGGGGGAAGTAAAACAAAAGGATGCAAAAACCTAGTAAATATCTTAGAGAAGCCATAAGTGATTTCAAAAAGAAAAGAAGAGAAACGTCTCCTGGACTGTGGACTTCCCAGCCTCCAAAACTATAAGAAATAAATTCTATTTCTTTGCAGATTACCCAGTTTCATGTATTTTGTTATAAGCAACAGAAATGGACTAATACAGTAATCATAAACCTAAATCAGTAATCATAAACCTCCCAACAAAGAAAAGCCCGGGACTTGATGGTTTCACTGGTGAATTCTGCTAAGTATTTAAAGAAAAATTAATACCAATCCTTCTCAAACTCTTCTTAAAATTTGAAGAGGAGGGAAGACTTCTAAATTCATTTTCCAAGACCGTCATTATACTGATACCAAAGCCAGAAAAGTATAGGCTAATACCACAGATGAACACATGTAAAAATCCTCAACAAACATTAACAAACCAAATTCAACAGCACATTAAAAGGATCATACATGATAATCAAGTGGAATTTAACCCTAGAAAGGGAGGATGCTTCAATATATGCAAAGCAATAAATGTGATGCATCACATTAGCAAAATGAAGGATAAAATCATATATTCATCTTAACACAGTAGATAAAGCATTTGGCAAAATTCATGATAAAAAAAACTCTCAACAAACTAGAAATAGAATTTATGTACCTCAAATAATAACGGCAATATGTGACAAGCCTGCTGTTGACATCGTACTCAATGGCGCAAAGCTGAAAGCTTTTCCTGCAAGATCAGGAACAAGAAAAGAATGCCCACTCTTACTTACCATATCTATCCAATAGAGGACCGGAAGTCCTAGCCAGAGCAATTAGGCAATAAAAATAAATAAAAGGAATTCAAATTAGAGAGGAAGAAGTAAAATGGTCTCTGCAGATGACAGATTTTCTATACAGAAAATGCTAAAGATTTCACCAAATAAGTGTTAAAACTAATAAATAAATGCGGTAAATTTTCAGGATACAAAATTAACATACAAAAATCAGGAGTGTTTTTATATACTAACAACAGAGTATTTGAAAAAGTAATCAAGAAAATAATCCCATTTAAAATAGCATAAAAATAAAGTTCTTGGGTATAACTTTAACCAAAGAGGGGAAAGATCTGTATACTGAAAACTATATGCAACACTGGTGAAAGAAATTGAAGAAGACACAAATGGAAAGATAGCCTGTATTAATAGATTGGGAGAATTAATAGTGTTAAAATGTTCATACTACCCAAAGCCATCTAAAGATTCAGTGCAATGCCTATCAAAACTCCAATGACATTTTTCACAGCAGTAGGAAATCAATTCAGAAGTTCATGTGGAACCACCAAAGACCCTCAAATAGCCAAAGCAACCTTGAGCAAGAAGAACAAAACTGCAGGCATTACAGTATTTGATTTCAAAATGTATTGCTAAGTTATAGTCATCAAAGCAGTATGATATTGGCATAAAAACAGACATATCGATCAATGTGAGAGAAGAGAGAGCCCAGAAATAAGCCCACACCTTTATAGTCAATTGATCTTTGACAAAGTTAACAAGGACCCACAAGGAGGAAGACATTCTCTTCAGTAAATGGTGTTGGGAAAACTGGATATCCACATGCAGAAGAATGAAAATAGACCCTTATCTCACACCATATACAAAAATAACTCAAAATTGATTAAACACTTAAATATGAGACCTGAAACTGTTAAACTTCCAAAAGAAAACATAGGGGGAAACCTTTTTGACAATGATCTGGGCAATGATTGTTTGGATATTACCCCACAAGCACAGGCAACAGAAGCAAAAATAAACAAACAGAATTGCATCAAACTAAAAATCTTATGTACAGCAGAGTAAACAACCTACAGAGTGAAGAGACAGCCTACAGAATGGGAAAAAATATTTGCAAACCATACATCTAATAATGTGCTAATATCCAAAATATGTAAAGAACTCAAACAACTCAATAGCAAGAAAACAAATAATCCAGTTAAAAATGGGCAAAAGACATGAAGAGATATTTTGCAAAAGAAGACATAAAAATGCCCAACAGATATATGAAGAAATGTTCAAGATCACTAATCATCAGGAAAATGCAAACCAAAACCATAATGAGCTATCACTACAAACCTGCTGGCATGGCTATTATGTAAATGACAAAATACAACAAATGATGTCAAGGATGTAGAGAAAAGGGAGCCCTTGTACACTGTTGTTGGGAAATTAATTAGTACACTCATGGAAAACAGTGTAGACGTTCCTCAAAAACTGATGTACAGAACTACCTCATAATCCAGCAGTCCTACTTTGTTGTATATAGCCAAAGGAAATAACATCAGTGTCAAAGAGACATCTGTACTCCCATGTTCATTGCAGCATTATTTACAATGGCCAAGACATGAATATCACCCCTGGATAAATGGATAAAGAAAATGTGGTATCTACACAATGGAGTATAACTCTGCCTCAAAAAGAAGGAAACGCTGTCATTGGAGACAACATGGATGAACCTAGAGGACATCATGCTAAGCCAAATGTGCTAGGCTGGGCACAGAAAGGCAAATACTGCATGATTTCACTTATGTGTCGAATCTTAGAAAGTCAAACTCACAGAAGCAGAGAGAAGAATGGTTGTTTCCAGGGACTGGCAGTTGGGGAAAATGTGGAGCTTTTGGTCAAAGGGTACAAAAAGTTTCAGTTAGATAGGATGAAAAAGTTCTGGAGATGTAGTGTACAGCACTGTGACTATAGTTAATGATACTGTATTATATATTTAGACTTTGCTAAAAGAATAGATATCAAATGTTTTCACTACACAAATACACACACAAAATTATGATACATTATGGGGTGTGTGTGTGCATGCTTATGCGTGCGTGCGTGCATGCATGTGCGTGCGTGCATGTGTGTGTGTGTGCATGCATGTGTATGTGTGTGCATGTGTGCGTGCATGTGTGCATGTGTGTGTGTGTATGGTACATTCAATCGTGGAAGGATAGCCATTTCAACAAATGGTGCTCAATAGACAAGGTTGGGGGGAGAATCTTAACCTAAACCTCAAACTTTACACTAAAATTGACTCAAAATTGATTGTAGACTGAAATGTAAAATGTAAAACTATAAAAATTTTAGAAAAAAAAAAGGAGGAGAAAATCTTCAGGGCCTTGGGCTAGGCAAAGACATGAAAGCAAAAACATAATAAGTTATGAAGGTATAAGTTTTTAAATTTGACCTCATCAAAATTAAAAAACTTTTTTCTGTGAACAACTCTATTAAGAGTTTGAAAAGACAATCTATAGAGTGGGAGAAAATATTTGCACAGATCTGATAAAGAACTAGTATCTAAATATATAAAGAACTTTGAAAACACAACAGTAATAGTAAAACAATCCAATTACAAGATGGGCAAAATATTTCACTGACAAGGGTATACAGACAGCAAATAAGCACATGAAAAGATGTTCAACATCACTAGTCATTAGGGAAATGTAAATTAAAACCACTATGAGATACATTCCACACATTTCAGAACAGTGAAACAAAAAATAGTGACAACACCAAATGCTGGCAAAGATGCAGAGAAACTGGATCATTCCTACATCACTGGTAGAAATGTAAAATGGAACAGTTACTCTGGAAAGCAGTTGGATAGTTTCTTATAAAACTCAACATGCAATTACTATACAACCCAACTTTTGCACTATTGGGCATTTATCATATGTCAATGAAAACTTATGTCCACCCAAAAACCTACACACAAATGTTTACAGTGGCTTTATTCATAATTGCCAAGATCTGAAAACAACCCAGACATCTTTCAATGGATGAACGGTCAGACAGGCTGCGGTACAGGGATACTACTCAACCATAAAGCAATGAACTGTTAACACTCACAAGCACCCACATGAATCTCTAGGGAATTATGCTGAATGAGGAAGCCAACCCCAAAAGGTATGATTCTATTTATGTAAGACATTTAAAGTGACAACATTTTAGAAATAGAGGACAATTTGTTATTGCCAGGGGTTAGGAACAGGGTGTGAGGGGAAGAAATGTGAAGGAGATGGATGTGGTTACCAAAAGACAACACAATGGATCCCTGTGGCGATGGAAGTGTTCATATCTTTACTGTGTGGTGAATGCACAAATCTACCCACATGATAAAATTGTACAGAACCAAATGCACACACACACACACACAGGAAAGTCTGGCTAAAATCAGCCAACTGTGTCAATGTGAATACCCTGGTTGTGGTAGGATACTACAGTTTTGCAGAATGTTACCACTGGTGGAAACTAGGTAAAGCATCCTAGGAGACCTATCTGCATTACTTCTTACAACTGCCTGTGAACCTATAGTTATCTCAGTAAAAATGTCAATGTAATAAAGATACTAGATAATATACTGAATCTTCAATTCTAGTCAAGGAGTTTAAATGCTTTTAAATAGGCGGTCGGGAGCCATAGAAGCTGGTTGAGTATGGATGACTTGATTAGAGCAGTGGATCAAAAATACCAGTACAATGATAGTGAGTATGATGGATTAATGGGGAAGTTACTAAAAGCAGAAGCTCAAAAAACCATAATCAGTGCTCAAGTGAGAAGTAATATTGAAGCTAATATTGTACCCAACGAAGTGCAGGACACATCCATGCCTATGGCCACTTCAGCAACCACATATCAACACTCATTCACTCTGTCCAAGTTCTTTTGAAATTTACACTGGATTTGGGAATCTGATCATAAAACAAAGATATTTCCAAGAATTATTTCACTACATTGAACTAATTGTTCATGCCATAATTTTAACATTTTGTAAACATCAAGAAAAACGGTTAGTCCTTGGTTTCAATAATTGTATAATTTTATAAACGGAAGTGAAAGAAATTTTCTAATCATTGTGATAATTAGCATGCTTTTAAGGTGTTTGAAGATTTGAAAAATATATTAGACTTGTGACTTTAATTTTAACTGTTTATAAAATTTTGACTAAATAAGTTTGTAATCAACGTTTAAATGTCTGAGAAAATTTAATGTGTTCATTTTAATGTTTTGATTTATTTGTTTTGTAAGCAGCATTTAAATGTTCAGAGAAATATGACTTAATGAATGTATACATTTATGTAATTGTGCATGAAATAAAATAAAACAGGAGTGAAGCTCTTCTTCACTCACTAAAGATTCTGATCATCAACTGCAGATCTGAAATCTGAGGCCGTCTGTGCTTCCAGGCTCTCTTCCGGACAGGTTTACATCCCCTTTAACGCTTCTCGGAGTTGACGGTTCTAGATCTAGAAGGAGGAATAGGCTTACCTGACGGGATTGTCCATCCTGGACACTGTGAGGAAGGCAGCAAGGTTGGCCGTGTAGGAGGAGCACACGATGAGGGTGAAGAGCCACCAGCTGCCCATCACAATGCGCATGGCCACCGAGTTCACGGAAGATTCGCCACCTGCAGGAAGTAGGCAAGGGGGACCGGCTGCAGCTTCTGTTCTGACTCCCACCCCCAAGGAGGTGCTCCACCTGCAGCCGGGCACACACGCTGCCATTGGAGATGGGCTGAGGACCAAGGAAGTGACTGACAGCTGGGTATGGGGGGACTATACCAATTCTGGGAAAGGATCTTAAAAGCACCAATCTTGGAAAGGGATGAAGGACCCCAAAATATGGAAAAGTTAGGATTGGCCCTCCGGTGACGAGAAGTTTGTCAAAGCACCGAGGATAGAGCTCTGAATATCAAAATTTTCCAGTTAGAAGAGGCTACCTCATAGTGGTAAGAAGTTCTAGGGCTGCAGCCTGATGTGAGCTCCCTTTCCAATTCCAAGTTCACATAGAGGAGACTCAGGAATTCTGTAAATATAGAATTATCTTCTACCCGGAGGGTTCCCTGGCTTTCTTTTAAACCTGAGAAATGAGATGTATCTTATCACTTTTACTAATACTGAAGCCCTCTCTAGGCGACTTTTTCCCCAAGATTTTCAGAAATCATTGCATGTGACTTTTAGTCAGAAGCTGGCTTTTTGATCACTTCTCCTTGGTCCACCTAAGGGTGGTAACAGAAGAAAGATTCTTAAAGCCTGTTCTCCCTGCGTAACCTTGCAAAGCGTTAGCCATGCTTCAAGCCCCTTAGTGAGGGCCAAGACTCACTTTGGAAACTTTGTAATTTGTGGATTCCAATCCACATTGCACAGTCCTGTAACTCACCACTGGATGATGTGCTATCTCCAGATCTCTCAGAGACAGGAGACTGCAACTCCAGAAGGGCTGGAGTACTGCTCAGGTGATTTGAACACAATTGTGACTTTTTTTTCCCATTAAGACTTCAAATTTAAGCCAGATTCAGAGCTTCATTTGACAACCTCATGTGCATAGCAATCAATCTAATGTGGGAGGAGAGACAAGCACAGAGCAGAATCCAGAGCTAATTTTATCTAAAGTGGAGAATCTGGATTTGAAGTTGTGTTTCTTGTCGTTTCATTTAATTTCTGATGTTACTCAGAGAAATTGGGTGCTGCATGATATTAGTACTGTCCTAGAGATGAAATAAAATTGCATT
Source organism: Galeopterus variegatus (assembly GCF_000696425.1). Taxonomy (NCBI): domain Eukaryota; kingdom Metazoa; phylum Chordata; class Mammalia; order Dermoptera; family Cynocephalidae; genus Galeopterus; species Galeopterus variegatus. Next base: position 25,696 of record NW_007739532.1, on the reverse strand, counting down.
TTAAATGACTTTGGCAAAATGCATCCGAAAACTCTGCCTGTGGATAAGTTCTTCCCGGCCCCAGGTGCTACTCAACCATCAGGCAGCCAGGAAGGTACCTTGCTGAACGAAGGCTCCGTAAACGATCCAGATGGCGCTGTGCAGGGTGGCAGACGCAGACGGTCGGGGCTGGGCAGCACTCTGAGCCCTCACGGCCTGTATCCGGTTCAACACAAATATCAGCACGCCAACCACAGGGATGGCAGCCGCAATGCAGGCCCACACCGCAAAGTCAAATGGAGCGAAAAGGGAGAAGATGCTGATTTTCTCCTCGGGCTTCTTGAGGAGCATCCCCACCGAGTAGTCCATGTACCGCTTGCTGAAGTCCACCACGCTCTCTCTCTCCGGCGTGATGGTGATGGCAGAGATGGCCAAGTCTGCTCTCTGAAAGGCAAAGCACATCATGAGGGGCAGTGCTCGGCTTGCTGCTGGGTTCTGCCCTGGGTCAGGGTCCCCGCCTCTGCCCTTGGTGTTGTTCTGTCCAGAGGAAATGGACTTGAAAGTTGACACACTGTGACTTTGAATATCATAAGGAAAATCCAACACTAAGTGTGTGTTATTACCTCCTCCACCTTATGAAATTCTCTCCCCTACCCTTAAAACTCCCGGAAGCCTCTTTGGAGAAAAGAGTCTAGTAAAGCATCTTCGTTACTCTATGAATTGTAGTTTTTCTTCACTTCATTATTGCTCCCTAGCAAGCTTTAGTGGTCCCCTTCCTTTTGTCTGTGTTTCCCTCCACCCCACCAAGAAGGCCCTTCTGTCTTCTAGGTGTCTATGCATCCTCCATAGACACCAAGGCCAAGGCACACTTCATTCCTCCACCAAGCCTCTCCAAACGCCATCATCCCACATGGATCACATCACTGATATCTTCTCTAAAATATTTTAGAAGTTATATGTCGAGTTATGCAACTACCTTGAATCCCATTAACATATCGGTCTCTGATTGTTTCATTTTCAGACTCTCTGCCTGAAGGTAAATCCTCCAGAAAGAAAGGGGTCAGTACCTATTTTGATTTTCCACTATCCTTAACTCATTGCCTGCAGACACATGGGTTGGTTCTTGCCATAATAAAGCCATCTTGAGAAGAGTCTCTGGACATGCTGTACTGTGACCTCAAAATTACCACCCCAGAGTTTTGCTTTCCAAAACAGGCTTTATTTTACAAACAGAGACTCCATTAAGATGGAAATTAAACTGAAGATGAAGCTACCAAGTTTGGTGGAAGTTGAGAGCCTCACACCTAGATGGGTAGAAGGCCGGTAATACTGGGGTCTGGAGCACTGAAAGGCACAGTCATCACCTTGATCTTGGCCCTTGGGCTCCAAGTGGAAGGGATCAGCAGAACCAGGTGTGTTTACAACAGCCAGTTGTCACAGCTGATTCAACCTACATGCTCAAAATGGGGAAACGCCCATAGAGGGATTATATAAAGTATAACATGGTGAAGAGGTAGATACACCAGTGACCTAAACTGTGAGATCCAACAACGATCTAGAGTAAGGAGGAAAGCACTGGAGGTGACTATGTCTGAGTTCTTCTCTTATACTTGTCACACCTGCATCTCTGGTTCTTGCTTCTCTTTTCAGAAATCCAACATCTAGGTATCTATTTTTAGACCTAAGAAGGTTTGAAGCACATTTAAGGGCTGTCTTATAGGTTTATAAGACAGGATGGGGGGGAAATAATTTATGAAGCAAGGTCCAGAGGAGGCACAAGGGAATCTATGCATGACACAGGTGGAGGGGTGGACCTGTGACAGGCAGAGACCCTCCCCCTGTGACAGGGAGGGTAGGTGCCTTGCAGTGTGAATTTCATAGGAAGCAGAAACAGAATCGCACGCCCAGACGTCTCCAGTTCTTTTCTCAATATAGGAATATAGCCTGTTGTTTTTTTAATTGAGAATGAGAGAAGATGATTAGATAGTCCGAGGAGAAAGTAAACTTTTGGAACAGTCTCTCAGTGATGTAGCCACGGGGCCCAGCAAAGGACAAGTTAAAGGTCTTGAACTGTATGGAAGGCCCAGCTGAGGTTGGTCAGAGTAAAAAGGGTGGATGATAGAATCAACTCAGAGTTTGGATGCAACGAGAAATCAAGAAAACAGGGAATCAGAAGGGATGAAAGGAACAGGGGTTTGTCTGGTTAACCACGAGGGCACAGTAGCCAGGGAAGCCTGCAGTGTCCGAAGGGCACAGAACATACCAGAAGGATGAACCTCAAATGTGTATGTTAAGTGGAAAGAGCTTGACACACAAGACCACATTTTGCATGACTCCATTTATATGAAATGTTCACAAAAGCAACTCCATTGAGATAGAAAATGTATTAATGGTTGCCTAGGGCTGGGGTGGGAATGGTATTAACTGTAAGCAGGCATGAGAGGTCTCAGTAAGGTGATGGAAATATTCTAAAACTAGCTTATGGCGACGGTTGCACAACTTGGTACATTTACTAAAAATTACTGAATTGTACATCTAAAGTGGGTGACTTTTATACTATGCAATTTTATTACAATGAAATTGTTTTTTAAAATAAAGATGAAAAGAAATTGAAGAGATTCCAGGCCTAATGTCTGCCTTTATAGGTTCAGAAAGCAAAGGGCCTCTGTTTTAGGAGTAAGTGCCTGAAAGAGTCAGAAGGACAAGTTGTGGTCACAAAGTGGGCTAGGAATGGGGACGTGGGGACGCTGGCAAGATGCATGGGAGGGGCGCTGGAGTGGAGCACAGTGAGGCTCACTGGAGGGGAGGAGGTCCAAGCTCTGGAGTCCAGGATTGTCCATGGAAATGTCAGAACTTGTCAAGTTTGGTGGCAGCAGTTATACTGAGAGACAGTGTCTGATCAGATTCCACCATTATAAATGATTGTGGGGAAATGACCCAAAGGTCATGAGATGACCTGGGCAAGGAAGGGACATTGTGAACTGGCCTCATGCTGTGAGTGTCAATGAGGACTCAGAGTCTGTAGAAGGGAGGGAGACTAATGACTTGCAAAGAGTATGAGAGCTCAGGAATGCCACACGACCAACACACAGTGATGTGGACACATGCACACTCGCACATGTGTGCATCCTTAAACACACGTGCGTGTACACACCCCACCTGTGGTCTGTGAGGACAGGAGAATATGCACCCACCGGTACCCCCCAGTGGGAATTCATTCCTGTTTCAGTCCAGTGTGGGTGGGAGTTTTGAAGGGCAGGGAGGGAAAACACAGAGCACCAGAGAGTGAGAAGATGAAAAAGCAGAAACAGGCACAGCGGGGGGATTGAGGAAAAGAGGGCCTCGGCACATGGGGGAATGGTGGTTGTGGGCTGTTTAGCTGGCCACAAGGTTTCAACTGCATCATGGGCCAGGTTGAGATGTGAGCCCACAGGCAGACTAGGGGGCCCCTCCCCAAGAATCTGCTTCTGGGACCTACCTTGCTGATGAGCTCCCCGATCATCCCGTTCCAGGAGGTGTTATGGAGCTGGTGACCGTACCTGCCATCGGGGGCCTGGTAAATCTCATATTTGAAGCCCAGAGCCTTGGCCAGTGCATCCAGGACATCTATGGAGAACCCTTTGTAGCGCTTGGGCTGTCCAAGGATGTTCTCAGCCACCATCACAAAAGGCTCTTCCTGAGGACAACAGAATGGATGTTCTTCAATTAAACAACAGGCTCACTAACACATATTTCCAGGATGCTGTTGGAGAGACCAATCTGATGAATCATAACTTTAGAGCATTTGTATTTATCCAATTTAGGACTGGAAGCTGAACTTCTCTGTCCTTTTCTAAAAGCACTTTATGGACATTCAGGGTACAGAGCAACAGACAATTGCTCCAATCAGCAGGATTTTGTGAGTATGGATTTACTTGCCCTGTCTTAAGTCATCCTGGAATAACATGGCTTGTTTTTGTTCCTTCATTTCTAACATTCATGCAGAACCAGGGCTCTGTCCTTAGGAAATGCCATAAGTCTATGGGACCCACATGAGAAATGGGACACTCCTCATCCAGGATAATAAATGGCAATAAAGCTCCGTGATATTAGATTGAGAGAAGAAGTATTATATCTATCAGGTTGTGCTAGAAAATGGATGATGATTAATGCTCCAAGGTCACACTGTGAGTCAAAGAATAGGATTGGATTAAAACCCACAGTTCCCAAGTCCAAAGCCATGCCGTGTTTGCCTCCACACACTTTGTGCTGTGCCACATGGGGGAGTAGGTGGCATTTGGAAAACACCTCGACCTTTCCTACCTTTTCCTATTCTTTCCTTCTCATGTGAAACTGAGCAAGAAGGGTGCTTCCCACAAACATCCCTAGAGAATATATCTCATTAATTTACTTTTGTTGGGAAAATAGGCTGTAAGGTTTATCCATGCAGTGCATATGAGGAACGCAGAAACTCTGCTGCCAAATGTTTCTGAGCCAAGAGGACACCAGAGCCTGCTGGGACAGAGGGAAGCATTTGGACCATGTCTGACCCAGCCAATAAGAGGTAAATTTAAGATGTCTCCTAAAGTTCTTCTAAAAAGGCAAAAGAAAGAAATTGAAAAAGTCTATGTAAAAGTCTATGACTTCTGGACAATCGTGCAAAAAAATGGCAACTGACAAATGGTGTTCATTATGAATTTTGTGTCACATGGTGATGCTGGATGCTGGAAGAATGAATGTCCTCCTCCCGCATCTTGCAGGGACCCTGGCTACCCGCACAGCTCTCCTAAGGCCCAGCAGTAGGTTAAGATCCAGTCTACACCCAAGAACAAGTGGAGCATCTGGGCCCCTCTGGAGCTCAGCAGCAGATGTGGATGAGCGTTCCTTCTCTAGAGCAGCTCAGGGACCTTCCATGAAGGCTTGGAGGCCCTGGACAGAATCTCCAACCTTACTCTGCCCTTCATGATTCACACAATTATTTGAATAAGAGGCCTTATGAAAGGTCAGACCACTCCTGAAGATCCCTTTGTCTCCAAACCCAGCATTAAACAGAAAGCAGCCTCTGACTCAAAAGCCTGGATGGTGAAGCTCCCAGAATATCTCCATGATCCTACCAAGACAGTCACCACTTTGAGAGTCAGTCCTTGGAGACGGCTGCCCATGGGCCTCTCTTGCAGGCTGCCATTCAGGCCCTTCTCTGAGTCCCACGTTGCCAGCTGTGAAGGAAAAGAACGGAGTGTGAGAAATGGAGCCAGCAGCTGTGCACATCTTCGGGACCCACCTTCTAAACTGGTATCCTGAGTCAGGCAGGAAGGTGCCCAGCAGCCCTCTGGGTTTTCCAGAGACTGAAAGGCATCCTAAGATATTAAAGGGACTAGAGACATGACAGACAGAGAGTTCCACTTCCTCCATCAAATCACCTGGATCTCCAGGATTTGGCACACTCCTAAAATGGAACCAATTGGTAAGAAATTGTCCCTAGAACAAATGTTTATATCCAATCTTGTGTCCACAGAGGACATGTCACTGTGTCTCCCACAAAGTACCCTGCTCCTTCATTACTTCTTTGACATGCCCAGGCCACAGAGCCCTTGGGTCTAGTTGTTGCTGCCTCGATGGGTACGATGAGGCTCAGCAGGAAAACAAGTAACAAAGACCCAAGGCAGAGCTGGGTAACTCCCTGGTGCCTATTGCAAGCAGGCTCAAGAGATGCTGTCTGTTTTCACTGCAGTGGAAGCTTCATAATTTGCAGGTAGAGGATAATGACAGAATAAATGTGCTCTGGGTGTGCCCTATCCTCCTGAGCCTGCAGGAGTAGCCCAATGCTTCTCTCACAGGCATCCTAAGGTGGTGGAAGAGACCCTGTTCTGGCTCAGAAACCATAGAGGAGACACAGTTGTTTTGGGGACTGCTTCCCCTTCCTGCATCCCTGCGCGGCCTGGGCAACAATAATGAAACCTTTTTCTGGTAAATGATTCTCAGCTATTAATTGGAGAGATAGAAAAAAAAAAATGCAGATACCCAGCCCCATCTCAAACTAACTAAATTGGGACCTCAGGGCCTG
>NW_007739532.1:11174-17306 GCF_000696425.1 Galeopterus variegatus | reverse complement strand
AAAAAAAAAAAAAAAAAATTCAGACAACCCTAATGCAGAAGGCCATGTAAACCAAAGTGGAACTCCATGAGAGGGAAGAAAAAAAAATCCTCCAAGTCTGTTGTCACCCTTATCGTTTTGTCTAAAAGTGTTTAGAACTTAACATTGTTTTATTTTGTTTTGTTTTAATACAGACTTCTCTGTCCCTTGCCTTTAGGCATCATGTACCCCGACAAAGAAAGAAAAACTACTTCAAAGTGAAATTCAAAGTTCTGCCTTTCGAACACATCAAAGTGAAACCACGCTCCAGGATTTGGGATCCTTCATGTTGGGCAGGAAAGTTTATTATTCCTTCACATCAGGCTGAAGCTGAGTGCCTCAGGCTGTGTAAATCTCCCTATTTCCATGAAGCCGTGTGCACCTGCCCAAATCTTAAGCCCAGAGTGGTTTCATCATTTCTGAGCAAGGCCATCCCTCAAGGAACCTGTATGTAGGACCAAGCCAGAAAAAAGCACAGCCCAAATGAAAAAAATCCACTGGAATTTTTTTAAAAATAAAATCTTTATGTGTATTCTTGGGTTTACAGCTGACCAAGATTAGGAGAGACTGCATCCCACCTCCGTCGTGCGGGTGCCTGGTGCCCTCCGCTCAAAATGCCCAGGAAAATGTTTTAGTCAGTAAAAGCCAAATGAGGCTGGTAGGCTTGATAAATGGAAAGCCAGGAAAACCTTTTACCCAAAGAAGTCCTGACACAGAGTCAAGTCATACAGCTCCAGACCATTTCACTTGGACATAAGTACGTCTACTCTGGCTTCTCCTTGTATTTTGCAGACAGAATTTTGTTTATGGGATCGATGAATTCATGGCCACAGACGCCCACTTTTGACAGCTGACCTGTCAAGTTCAGTGCCTGAAAAACTAATTTCCAGCACTGTTAAACAGAACGAGTACTGCCACTATTTGATAAGACAGCTATGGTTTTCATTCATTGCCAAGATCTGCTCTACCCAGACCAGAAACGTGGATGAAGGCAAAAGTTACAGCACAATCATCCCTTGACAGGAGACACATGGTTTCAAAATCTGATTATGACAAACAACTGTTCAAGAGATCAGCCAATTGGAGAATAAATATTATAAACCACTGGTCTCAGGAGAATATATTTCTGAGTTAATCGGAGTGTTCTTCATGTTAGTACTTTTGAATTGTAAGATGCATGGATTTGGGACTTTGTGGCCCTGTCCTTAATAAATGCAGGGCTATTAACCCTAAATGGCACAGGCTTCCTTTGGAAAATTGGGCTTTGTGATTTGGAACCTAATTATAGAAGTGCCTTAAATTGTGTTCTCTTTTTGGGGGGAGACAAGATGGAGAGGGGAGGTGGTCCAACTGCTTTACAGCCCAGAGGCAGAGTATGCCCAGTTTCGTATACAGAGCCTTGAAGGTTCCTGAGGAGGAAAAGAAAGAAGGAGGGAAGGAAGAAAAGAGGGAGGGAGGAAGAAAGGCTTATTTAACCCCAAATCTAATGTTTGACAATACCCAACAAAACAATAGATCAATACCCTTTATTGTCACACTTTCACAGCTGAAGGAGGAATACTTTGGTGGTAAGCTTGTCTCAAGAGAGCACTGGAAGCAAGAAATGAGGTACTTATGACCATGTCTATCAGGCCTCACAACAATAGCTGAAGTCCTCTGGGAGCTGTACCTTTATCAGCCAGTGACTGCCATCAGCTGAGTGTGGAGACAGCCTCCGTAGTGGGATTATCATCAGGTCAGTGCATGGGCTTCTCTAAAATAATGTCTTCTATTAGTTTTTTTTTTTTCTTTTTCCATCTTTATAAAAAAAAAAATGGGCTCTGTGTACGTTTCAAAGGTCACAGCATTGCAATTCCACTCCTAGGTATTTACATAAGAGCAATGTAAAATATGTCCATGCAAAGGTCTGTATATGAATGTTCATAAATGCTTTATTCATAATAGCCAACAATAGAAACTCTCCAAATGTGGATTAACTGGTGAATAGATAACCATAGTGTGGTATATTCATACAACAGAATACTTTTATTTTTTATTTTTTGTCTTTTTTGTGACCGGTAAGGGAATTGCAACCCTTGGTGTGGTGTCACCCGCACCGCACTCAGCCAGTGAGCGCACCGGCCATTCCTATATAGGATCCGAACCCACGGCGGGAGCGTCGCTGCGCTCCCAGCACCACACTCTCCTGAGTGCGCCACGGGGCCGGCCCATACAACAGAATACTACTCAGCAATAAAAAGCAATGAGCTACCAATACATACAGCAACACGGATGAAGCTCAGAAGCATTACTCCAAGTGAATGAAGCCAGGTACAAAAGCCTGCACGCTTTATGAGTCTAGTTGTACGGCATTCTGGCAAAGGCAGAATTATAAGTACTGAAAATAGATCAGTGGTTGCCTGGAGCTGGGAATATGAGGTGGGTATTGAATGCACAGAGGGATGGGGGATTTGGAGGTACTGTAGGTGTTTTGACTGTTCTGGTGATTACACTACCATCTACATTTGTCAGAGCTGATCAAACACTGTACACATGTGTGTGTGTGTGTGTGTGTGTGTAATGATTTTTAAAATGATGGAGCCATGTGCTGGGGAGTGGCACTAACCTGTCATGTGACCCAACTAGGACCCTTTGGCAGGAATAATGAGAGAAAAGGATTCCCAAGATAATACTATGACCAATATTAGTAACACTCAAGTGATTGTGCTTTAAGCACCTGGAACTAGATCGTATCAAGTGGCCAAAAATTTTTCTATCAATCTGGAAGAACTGGATGTATCTTTATATGTGTTTAGGAAGAACATAAGTACAGTTTTACCTGCAAATAGTTCCATGGTGTATGTGGGAAAAAATAGATTACATAATATATATAGTTTGATCCAACTTTTTAATGCTTGTTTATTTTTGTGAGATGGTGCATGTACATGCCTAAGACAGAAAGGTAAGTGGCTGTTTCTCACATTGGGTAGAGCGATGGGTTACAGGGCGTGTTCATCTCTGGCACTAGGCAATTCTATCATGTTTAAATTGCTTTACAGAGAGGAAGCATTGCTTTTATAATCAGAAGAAAAACAATAAAGCAATTTTCATTTTGAAACTGCATTGCAATCTAGCTCATGACTGTAATGTTGATTTTGTATCTCTCTGTAATTGCTGTAGGTGTGTATTGGTTTTGTCTTTCTAAATAAACTGCAAGCTCTAGCAAAGGCAGTGTCTGGGGTGGGATGAGCCAGCCTAAAATTCTCATTTTTCCACTCATGAGCTGGGGCACTTTTGGCAATTTACTTGAACTGGTCACATTCTTTTTCTGGGTTAACATGTCCTCACTTGTAGGTTCCACCAGATATTACTTATTGCTATGGACAATATTTTCTTTTCTCTCAGGTCTCTACTATGCTCATGCCCATCCTAACAACTCACAATATTCTTGTTAGTTTTAATTGACTAGAATCAATGGCACTATATACACAGTACATCAGTCTGAAGCCTTTCAGGACATGTCGACAGGCAGTTCTATGAGTCCTTATACTGAAAAAAGGGGCAGTTGTCTCCCATTATACGCTCTCTAAACTCTGAGCCATCTCCTCTCCCTGAAACACCCTCCTCTTCCTTTGTTGTCTGACTCCTAGTCATCCTTTGAAGGTCACGCCGGAGATCCTTCCTCACACCCCAAAGAGGAAGTGTCTCCCTTTGGCGAGTCCATAATGCTCTGAACACAACCCTGTGGAAATGCTTTTCCCAATATTAAAATTCCATGTCTATTGATTCACAAATAAACTATATCTCTTTTAAGGCAGGGACCATTTCTTCTTCATTTTGATTCACTCAATAAAATCTTAGAAAAATCAATAAAATTGATCACTGGGAACTTCCTCATTAACTGACTGAAATTTCATGCTTTTCTCAAACTCTAGCTTCCATGTTATGCCCCATATCTGAAGTTCTGTAAAAGGCTTTCTCACTCAATCCTGACTTATTTACAATGGTTGAAAGATCCTGGGCTGGATTTTCTCTCTTGCTTGATTTTGTGCTGAAAACTTTCTTTAAGACTTCTGGTCATGGGGCCGGCCCGGTGGCACACTCGGTTGAGTGCGGCGCTTGGGAGTGCGGTGGCGCTCCCGCCGAGGGTTCGGATCCCATATAGAGACTGGTCCGCTCACTGGCTGAGCGCGGTGCAGGCATGACACCAAGGGTTGTGATCCCGTTGCCGGTCGCGATCCCGTTGCCGGTCGCAGTACGGGCGCAACACCAAGGGTTGCGATCCTGTTACCATCACGAAAAAAGACAAAAAAAGGAAAAAAAAAAAAAAAAAAAGACTTCTGGTCATGGAAAAGTATTAGTAATAGGAATGATTCAAATGATGTTTTAAAAACCCACTTTATATGCCTTTGCCTCTAGACCTGTCAGTATGTGGTCTGTAGACCAGGAGTGCCACATCCGGGCTCCATCCCATATCTGCTGAATCAGTGTCTGCATTTCAGCAAGATCCCCAGGTGATGCACAGGCCCCGTGAAGTTTGAGAAGCACAGTTTCTAGACTGTGGTACCATTATTTCTTGCCTGAGACCCTTACAAGCGGCCTTACATATCTCTCAATTTCTCTCTTATCCACCTCCTATCTAACCCACCCTTCCCAGCAGCCAAAATTTTCTTTCTTTCTTGTTCTTTGCTCTCTCTCTTTTTTTTTAATGAAAATTGCTTAATTTCACTTTCCTTCTCAAAATTCTCAAGTATTTTGCTATCAAACTTGAACTGTCCTTTTCATGGCCTGTAGGACTCACCAAGGCTCAGGTGTGCCTTCCAAGCACATCCTATGCCACACTCTCCACCTTACTCACTGTACCCCCAGCACCGGCCACCTCTCACTTCCTCTCCCAAGTCAAGGTCCTCCTGCTTAGAAACTTGGTGTGCATGCTCGCTTTTCTGAACTATCTCACCTCCACCATTCACCACCCATGGTTGACTGTTTCCATCTGCAGGTCTTCCTTATCCACTGTAAAGACTTCCTGAGTACTTTCAATATTCTCAGTCACAGGACTTTGCTACTTTCTCCAAAGCTCTCAAACATTATAACTGTAAAAACCACCCTCCATGACAGATACGATGTCTGTTTTTCTCACCATCATATACTAAACATCTGGCACAATTTCTGGCACATGGTGTGCACTTAACAAATATTTCTCGATTGAACAAATAAATGAAGGAACTAGTCCAGGGGTCGGCAAACTTTTCCATAAATGGCCAGATAGTAAATATTTTAGGCTTCTTGGGCCATATCATCTCTGTGATCAACTACTCAGTGGGTGTAGTTGGGTTCCAACCAACTTTACTTATGAATTAAGCTACAGGCTGGACTGAGCCAATAGACCATAGTTTGCTTATCCCTGCATGTCAATATCTGAATTTCTATTGTGTTCTCTGTCTAGAATGTTCTCCCCTGGAATTGCACTTTTCAAAGCACTACCCTTCTTTCAAGGTTTAATTTGTCAGTTTTTAAAATTGTTTAATTGTCATGTTTTCAGGAAGCCCAGTTTTATCCCTCCAATCAGAAGTGACAGATCCCCCTGCATGCTTAAATCATTATGCTTAGCCTTTTTCATGGCACTTATCACATGCAGATTTCCCTGACACTTCCTGCAGCAGATTACATTTTCTAAGGATGGTTGTGACAATATTCCCCATCCCACATACTCTTCTGTAATGTGACTTCTCCACCTCCTATCAAGAAGTGAAGTCTAATTCCTGTCCCTTTAAATCTGGTTTGAGTCTGATACTGCACATCTTTGAGGCTAGGTTAGGACAGACCATGTAGCTTCTGCCTGGTTCTCTTGGAATGCTCGCTCTAGGATAGGGCTTGCAACTTTGACGCTATTGACATTTTAAGCCAGATAATTATTTGGGGAGTGGGATGCTGTTCTGTGCTTTGAGAATGTCTAGCAGCATGCCTGACCTCCACCAACCAGATGCCAGTGGCCATCCCCCCTCCCCCAGTATGACAACAGAAAATATCTCCAGACATTACCAAAATGCCTTGGAGGACAGAATTATCCCAACAACAACAACAACCTTTGGGAACCCCTTATCTAAGGAAATCCAGCTGCCATGCAAAAAGTAC
>NW_007739532.1:0-10595 GCF_000696425.1 Galeopterus variegatus | reverse complement strand
ACCCCCCTCCCCCAGTATGACAACAGAAAATATCTCCAGACATTACCAAAATGCCTTGGAGGACAGAATTATCCCACCAACAACAACAACCTTTGGGAACCCCTTATCTAAGGAAATCCAGCTGCCATGCAAAAAGTACAACCACCCTGAGACCACCGTGCTGGAAAGATGACATGTAGGTATTCTGGATGACAGCCCCACATGAGTCCAGCCTTCCAGATGCCTCTGCCAAAGCACTAGACATGTGACTGGAGCCATCTTGGACCCATAAGGCCAGCCCATCAGCCAGTTGAGTAGCATCGAGTGACCTCAGTTAACATCAGAAGAATCATCAAGCCGAGCCCTGACCAGATTTATGACATACAGAATCTATGAGATGTAATAAAATTGTTGTTTATACTAAAGTTGGGGTCATTTGTTATGCAGTAATAGCAACTTGAACAGAATTTGGTACCTAGAATTATGGTGGTACTACAACAAAAAATATAAAATATGTGGAATTGGTTTTGGGACTGTGTAGAGGGAAAAGCTAGAAGGACCTCAAGGAGACTTTTGGTGGACACAAAACTCAAAAAGACACTGCAAGAGTTTAGAGGGAAATACTGGAAGCTGGAAGAAAAGGTACCTTCGGTATACAGTGGCAGAAAATTTAGGAAAACTGTCACCTGCAGTAATATGGATAACAGAAAATCTACTTCATAAACTGATGAATCTGGTTGAAGAGGTGTCCAGGCAGAATTCTGAACAATCCTTTGGTTTCTCTTAATTGAATGTCACAATGTGTGCACAGTTGCATAGACGGTTCATAGATGAACTAAAGAAAAAATACAGTTTTCAAGCAGAATTTACAGAAAACATAGAGAAGCTAGTACTTGTTGGATTTAGAAAAAACTATTTCTCATCCTCAATCTCTTCTAGCATCAAATTTCAAAATAGGAGAGGTTCTCAATGCAAACATCAACTCCCGCAGACTGCCTGAAAAACATAGACCCATGAAATCAAGGGTCTGACTGTAAAACCCTCTCTTCAGACCTCATAATCATTTAAGGTAATGCCGTGTAAACCTTCAGAGGGACAAAAGGCTTCCTACAATATTAACGGTATGCAAGACAGACCCTTTCTGTTACACAATAAAGGTTCTAAAACTCCACAGCAGCCTGTTAGGGAATCCCGGGTAAAGAAGAGCCTGTCTTAAAGAAATTTGCAAGTGTGGCTTTTATCTAATCTGGTAAACAACCAATAAAATTAATTTTTAAAACCCACACTGTTTTTAAAGTAACTGTAGCAGAAGAGGCACAGCCAGGTTAGACTAAATGGGCCAGAGACAATACAAAATGAAAGAGACTTTTAAATCCCTGAACCTCTATGGACAGGACGCCAGTGAAAAAACTATCCAGTTGAAAACAGAGTCTACGTTTTTTCTTTTCTTTCTTTCATGGAAAAGTAAGTATGACTTAGAAAGCAGAACCAAGAACTCGAAAAGTAGGGTCAAGAGATAGAGAATCATTCCCAGGAAGCGGTGACAGGTCCCAATCAGGGAGCTAATGACATGAGCCAGCTGAGTATGAGAATTGCTGTAGACCAGTGACCACCATGTGCTTCCCACACCCTCCCTGCCTTACGGATGGTAATGTTCACTGCAGTTATCCTATCACTGTCTTACCTTTGCATGTTGTGCGTGGGGGAGTCCCATAACTTGCCTCTTTAGATTGAGGTGTGCAGATTGACAGGAACTATACTCGGGAGTTGTGCACAAGCATCTGTACTCAAGGAGCTTCACCTGCACTCACCCTGACTCGGATGATACGATCCCGGACATTGAGCTGATGCCCTAATGGAATGAGACTCCAGGGTGCTTGAAGGAGGGAGTGAGAAAATTTTTCATCTGAGAAGGGCGTGGATCATTACGGCCATAGGAATCACTGTAGCAGGGTGTATCTTCCAAGAGCAGCAACAACATCATTCATCTCATGTGCTCTTCTACGATGTGACCTTCTCAGTCCCCCATCGACATTCTGAGCCTAACTGCTCTTCGCTGCCTTGAATCTAGACGGGTTTTATTTGCAATTTATAAGTTGTGTTGGAAACTGTTACCACGTAACACCATGTGACATCTGAATCTACATTCTAAATGGCCACACAATGTCCACTTGGTTCTTTTGTGACCCTTGCTCTGGGGAAAGCCAGCCACTGTGTAAGAGATTCAACAACCCTGAGACTACCATGCTGAAGAGGCTACATGTAGGTGCCCCGCAGTTACTTTCAGATGAGAACAGTCTTCCAGCAAACCCCACCAAGGTACCAGGTATGAGAGTAAAACCATCGTGAACCCTCCTGAGCACAACTACAGTGAGCAAAACATCCAGCCAAGCATTCAGAATCTGTGAGATATAATAAAATAAAATATAAATGAATATAATATAATATAACATAATACAGTTATCACTGCTTTCAGCCATTACATTTTAGGGTCATTTGTTATGCATCCATGGTAACAGTTTCTCATGCCTCTGCTCTTGGGCTCATCTTAAAAGCATGGCCTGGTTTACTCCTCGCTGTATTCCCCAGCATCTAAAATAGTGCCTCCTGTACAGTAGGTGGACGTGTTTGCACTCTACAAAGTACCATTACACACAACATCTCATTTGAGTATGCCACCAACACTTTGTGAGTTAAATAGAAAATTATTATCCTCAATTTTTCTGGTAGAGACACTGAGGCTCAGAGAGGTTATGTGATTTGCTGTGTCTGTTAAATAATCCAGAGAAGCTGTAGACTTAGGACTTTTGAATCCAAGTCCACTGGACTTTTCTCATAAAGTGCTCCCTCTGCAAATAGTAGATGCTGCATAGCATTTACTTATTTAAATGGAGGGAAAAAGAAAGTAAAGGAGGGCAGGAGGAAGGATGGAGAAACAGAAGGAAAAGTCTTCCTGGGGCTGTTAATTTACACAGTGTTAGAATCACATCTGGATTCTGGGGCTGCTGCTGAGGCCCAGAACCAGACACATGCTTGAGGTCACATTTTGCCAGCTCCCATTCACCTTACATTTTATGTGACATTCTGGTGGCCACATCATTGCACTGGTCCAACACGGAAATCTCACAGGCCTCACGCCTCCCTCCTCTTAGCGCCATACTTTAGAGGTCTCACCAACTGCACACAAGGCAAATGACTCTCATTCCCCCAACACCACAGTCAAACAATTATTCTTACCCAGAAAATGGATATAAGGGTGCCAATAAGAGAGCTCAAACCTACCCCTGAAAGTGATTAGTGTATGTAACCTGGGAGCGATAATAGGATATAGGAACCCAGACATGGAAAATTTTTAAATATTTCATGTTATGGGACATAGGCAAAGGCTTGAACCCAGATAAGCTAGCTATGGAGACAGTGCAGGAGGTGAAAGATGGTTCTTCCCACTTCTAACTTTTCCTTTCATAGTCCATAATCAGAAGGTAAATAGTATTTGCTTTCAGTACCAGTGAGTCTTCTTCACATTATACACATAACTCCCATCTGAAGGTAACCAAATAAAGCAGCTTTATTTCTGCAACAGTAAAAATAGAAAACGATCAGCACATTACTTTGTAATATTTGGAGAAGGCTCTGCCTCTGATGAGCTTTAAGTCTGTGTATAGAGAAAAAGTCATCAGAACGAGGTGCACCTGCCCTTCATGACTGCCTCCACCTCATGGTCAGCAGCTGAGATTGTCTGCCTCTGTATGGCCCCCAAAGACCCTGGGCTCAGAGAAAGCAGGACAATTGCAACGGAACTGAAAGGAGTAGAATAGAATGGAACGGAGCAGAATGTTTACATTAACTTCTCACTGATTAAGAGGCAGCACAGTGCAATGTGCAACTAATGAAAAACTTACAAAGCAAGAGTAAGATTGCCTGAGAAATATCATGTGACCTTACTCAATTCATTGACATGTCTCATTATCATCACCTGAGAAATGGGATTAGGAATTTTTAGTATCTACCCTCTTCACCAGTGAAACCATGTATGAAAAAGAAGGTTGAGATGTACAAAATGGAACAAAAAGTTGGCTTTGTATTAACAGTACTAAAATAATCATTATCTTTGGCAGCAAGAGTTTAAACAGCCTTGAATTTGAATCCTGCCTCACTCACATACCTCAAGCAAGCTATTTAACTCTTTTTAGCCTCAAATTTTATTTCCCTAAGATAAAAAATATAATAACAATGACAGCAGCTCCTTGTGAGTTTTAAAATCCATCAGTGTTCTGATGACTTCCAAATGTATGTTCCTACTCAGATTTTCTCCCCAAGCTCCAGTTTCAAATGTTCAGGTTCCAACTTGGCATCTCCATTTGAATACCTAATAGACAACGCAGAGTCAAAAAGATAACTTTTGATCCCCAAACTCCTCAAACGCACTCACCACTAATCTTTTGTTTTCAGCTCTTTCTCATCTCAGTTGCAAACACCATTATCTACCTAGTTGCTTAAGCCAAAACTTCAGAGTCATTCTTGATTTCGCCTTTCACACAGAAGTCATCTGCTAGTCATGCTGGTTCTACTTCTGGAATATATACTGAAACCAAAACATCTCAGTTGCTACCTCCCAAATCCCAGTCACCATTATCACTTGGATCACTTGAATCATCAGTTACTACTGCTTTGAAACTGGTATCCTTATTTCTACTCTGACCTCATGTAGTTACAGGCATTTACTGCTGATTAAAATATCAACATGTTCCCCTAACTTCCTCAGCCTCATTTCAGTGAAGTGGGGGTCATGTGCCTGAGTTCTAACAGATGGGGGAATGTTAGCAAAAGGGATTCTTACTTTGGTCTCAGAGCACATAAAATTCTACATGCCTATCTTTCCATCTCTTCTTTGACAGCAACCATGAGGTCTATATTGTTAGGAAGAATCACAGGAGAGATGTTGCCTGGATCCTCGAGTCACTGCATGGAGGAGATAGTCCCTATGGAAACACCTAACCACATTAGGCTTTGTTTGAATAAGAAATAAGCCTTCATTGTGCTAAGCCTCTGAAAATAACATAATCTAGCTTATCCTGACCATAATCCATCCTCCACACAGCAGAGTGACACTTCAGAAACCCAAATCAGGCCAGATTGTGGCTCACTTGGGAGAGTGTGGTGCTGATAACACCAAGACCACGGGTTTGGATCCCTATATAGGGATGGCCAGTTAGCTCACTTGGGAGAGCATGGTGCTGACAACACCAAGTCAAGGGTTAAGATCCCCTTACTGGTTATCTTAAAAAAAAAAAAAAATCATTTTATATCACTTCCTTATTTAAAATGTTCCCTTGGCACCCATTTAAAATAAGATCCAAATTTCTAAGCACCATCTAGAACATTCTACATGATCTGACCTCTGCTTAGCTAATGACATTTTACCACTACCTCCTAAATAACTAAAACAGCCAGCCACGAGTCTTTATTTTTGTTCTTCAAGCATTCCAAAACAATTCCCACTTTAGAGCCTTTGTACAAACTTTTCTTATAGAAACATTTTTTACCCACAACCACTCAATTGGCTTCTTGCATCAGTCACTCCTCATTTTCTCTAAAGGGATTTCTTGTCAATCTACCTAAGCAGACTCCCTCACTATCCTAGTTTCCTATCTCATTTGTTGATAAGAATGTATGTGGCTATATGAAAGTATCCAACTTATATTATTATTTAATTGCTAATATTTTTATGCATTTATTGTCTATCTCCCCACACTGGAATATCAGCTGCATGAGGCAGAGTTTTTGATCCATTTTCAGCAGTGC
Source organism: Galeopterus variegatus (assembly GCF_000696425.1). Taxonomy (NCBI): domain Eukaryota; kingdom Metazoa; phylum Chordata; class Mammalia; order Dermoptera; family Cynocephalidae; genus Galeopterus; species Galeopterus variegatus. The sequence continues at coordinate 4,811 of NW_007739532.1, read as the reverse complement.
CCTCAGCCTGAGACACTATGCTATCCACCCTCAGTGAATCATTGTGTAATATATGCATATATTGAAACAACACACTGTCCTGCAAAAATATGTACAAGTAAATGTTAAAATATTTTGGAAAAAATAAAATAAAATAAATAAAAAAATAAAATGCCTGACACAGACCAGGTACTCTATAAAAGCTAAAAATTATTACTATCACTATCGCAAATAGTGAAGATATGCATGCCTGTTTTTATAGTTAGTTGAATTCCAACAGGAACACCTATCCTTAGACAGGTAACCAGGGTGTGGATCTGGAAAAATCCTAGTATAAGGTGATACAGAGTTTTCCCTCAACCACAATTCAGAGATGATTTTGCTGTTCTCAGAAGTGTAAAACTCTTCTGACTCATTACCAGGTAAGAATTTGGGCATCTGATCATCAGCTGTGATTGGTTGAAATGTGTGATGGTCCTCTTTCAAGAACAGGGCTTCTACCTCATAGGCAGAACCCCTTGCAACATAAAAACATGTGGAAAAATTGAAAAGAAAGGAAATCAGAACAAATACTTCCACAAAAGAGAATATGTAATTACCTAACAAGCGCAGACATACATTCAACCTAATAACATAAAAAAGGCAAGTTGTAAGGATTCACTATTTCTTGCTTATAAAGAATATTTTTAAAGTGAAATACTGAGTTATGATACAGAGAGATGAGCACAATCGGAGGGTAACTGAGGGGTATGCACCAGAAGCCTAACAGATACACCTCTTGACAAGTAATTTCAATTCTAAGGAGCTTTCCTAGGAAAGGATTTCTATATATCAATGACGAAAACAAAAGTTACACACAAAGATAATCATCAGAGAGCTAATCATAATGGCAAAAACAAAAAAAAAGGAAACTACCTAAAATCCAATTATATAAGAATTGTTAAGTAGTTATGTCCCCCTGAATATAACATTAGGCAGCATTAAAATTTATTATTAGAGATTGTATTAACATTAGAAAATGTTAATGACCCTAAATGTTGGGTTGTAATAATCAGAAGGGGAATCTTGTAATTGTCAAAGAAATGTTTATTTGGCAGAAATAGTGTCAGTGGGTTGAGGAGAGGCCCTGGGAGAAAAGGACGTGAGATGAAGGGAGATTCTGGGTGTTTACATTCTTGCGATCTCAAGAGAGAAGACAGCGAAGAGTGCAGAAGGACCCAACCAAATGGAGCAGAAAGTCTGGCTGAGTCCGAATTGCAAAGGCGCCTCTTCTGGTTGCCCTGGTCACAGGCCCTTTCTCTTGGTAGTGATATTATAAGTGACCCGGGCCACGTGTAAATGAAATAAGCAGCTATCAGGGTACAGCAAGATTGGATCTTAGAAGCTCTACCTTAGGGGCAGGTCCAGGGAAGAGTTTGGAAAGGGTTTGCATGGGAGATAAAAGATGCTATTAGACAGAGAGCATCACATTCAAAATAAGATGGATGGACAGCTACCGAAAGCTTGAGAAGATCAGATCTGCTCTCACTCCCAGGGAGATGGTCCCCATCACACCAGTGAGTCCAATCAGCGTCCCTGATGTAGTCTGGTGCCTTTTATTATGTGGGAGAGGAAATCCCAGGGCAAAAACATAGTAAAGCTCATTCTCCTTTGCGGCCTTTGGGGTCAATATAGATGAAAGGTAGGGAATCAAGATTACATAATTTTTAAAATAATAATATATATTTTTTGTTACAAGCATATACATATTTAATATATATATATGCACACATATATGATATATATCATATATATGGTATGTGGTATGGGGATATGTAATAGTTAAATCCAAAAGTTAGTAATGACTTCTTTAAATAATAAAATTATTGCTAAATTTTTCCTTTAGAATCCAATGTATTTTAAAAACGTTCTATAATGAGCTTGACTTGCTTTTATAATGAGAAAAATAAAAGCCATGCTATTATGCAAGCCCAGGGGTGTGGATTTGCTACTGCCATGACAGTGACCAGCTGAAAGTTATTGTCCCCACATATCTGCAAGTAAGCCTACTCGGGCAAACCAGGACAGAGCCACATGTGCCTTCCCAAAGTGGCTTTTCTTTAATCCACATTCTTTAATGAAGCTTGGAAAAGACAAACTGTAGAAAGAGTCGATGTGTCTCTTGAGTCTATCTTCATGACCCTAGTAATTAGCACAAGACCAGAGCACACACAATCCCTGTATGAGTTACAAATATGAGTGGGAAATACATCTCAAGGTTGTCACTGAGCTCTTTTTCTTGGGGACACTCTCCAACTAGAGAAAGCCCAGAAATCTTGACCTGCACTTGCAGGATAAAGGCTGATACGTGACTGACCACCTGTGGAGCTGGGAAGGTTTTGGAGGTCACCTCACACCATGGTCAGCACATTTCCTGAACACTACCCCTGTGGAAGAACGTTAAGCCTCGCATTAACATATGAATGCTTATTTACAAATGATATACATACTCATACATACACTAACATATTGCATATATTATAAAATATGGATAAAGTAGAATTTTTATGAGTAAAGATACAGATAAAATAAATTATTAAATGTCTTGTCCAACTTGATAGATCATTCTATCCTTAATGAATATGTCAAGATCTAATGTATACTTAAGGCAAAGTTTATTATTGACCACTATAAATTTAATTCGATATTTGAAATAGTTCTGTTGACAACTTGGAATTTTTTTTAGCCAACTTTCTGTAATATTAGAATATACTGTCATTGTTTTTACCTCATTGTATGGCTGACAGGGAGCTCAGACTAAGATCTGGAGAAATGTCACTCAGCCATTTTTGTGGTGCTCGCTGCGTGTGCCTTATTAGTGTTATCTTCAATCTGTCAATTATTAGCAGGTGACTTTTAAGCTATTTTTTCCATTCCTCTAATGGTTATTTTAGTTAAAACTCAATATTACCCATAAATCCCTTATCAGATAAATATGAATTACAATACATTACAATTATTAAATAAAAACTTAGAGGACTCTGGCAAACCATCTGTGTCCTGAAATCCCAACTTTTCCCTTGGGGTACCCCACCCCACATTCCATACATCAGTGCTGCTTCCAGTGTGATCCATGGACCAGTGCCAGTTTCTGATGAAATAAGTAAAGAAATCAAAACTAGGTGTTTATAAATATCTAGCAATTTGACATATGACACTGTGAAATCTCATTTAACTAATAGAAGGAGGGCTTTTTATTTTGTATATCTTTTATTTCATTTTATTTTTTAAAAATTCATTGTATTATACTTTATGAAAAATTTGGTTGGTGGTAGATTAAAAATAAAAATAAGGGGTCCTTGATTATGTAGAGTCGAGAAGCACTGCTGTGTGAGACACATGGCAGGCGGCCCTGGGGACAGGGCAGGGCACTGTCCAGCACACAGCAGGCAAGACCAGGACCGAGGCCTGAATAGCTGGGCTGTAAAGACACAAGCAGCCACTTTTAGATTCAGGCCGTTTATTACCTATATAGACAGAGAAAGGAAGAGCAGCCAAATCTGCCGTCTCTCTGAGTCCCTTCTCCAATACACCAAAAAAGATCAAACTGAAACAAAAGGGTCAGGATGACTGTAACTCGAGTTGTGGGAGACCCCATTGCTGAGCAGCCAATTCTAGACTTCAGCTAAGCAGGTTTATAGCCTACGTCTGTATCCTGACCGTAGTAGCGCAGAAAGCCTCCCACCTCATCAGAGCCTGAGGAGCAGTGAGAAACTGTCTCGGGACGGCATCCCGAAGGAAATAGGAGGGGAGTGGGAGAAAGCCACCTAGCAGCTCCCTACAGGCCTCCTCTCTCGTGTCCTGGGAGGATGACAAGGTAACAGAGCAAGGCCTCCATTAGCCATGGACCCAGCCTTTGCCTGTGTGGCCTACCTGGATACAGGCAAGGCGGTCAGTGCAGCATGGCAGAGCTGTTCCCTTGCAAGCATCATTGCCAATCCATACAGTAAATATTGTAAAGCTTCATTTTCTTCTCAAGTTTCAGGGAAAAGACCTATAAAGAAATACTCTAATTTTATCTTCCGTACCCAGCGATGTGACTATCACACTTATGAGATCACCGATCTAGTGAAATCTCCATATGAAGCTAGAATTCTTTTGTTATCAAGAGACCACCCGGACACTCAGCAGAGGGTGGTGGAGGGTTCACTTCCATCAGAGGTGTCATGTTCCAAATCTGGGAAATGATTCACAGAGTTGTCTTTTCTATGGAATCATCAATATATTCATTAATTAAAGAAACATCTGTCAAAGGCTGCCACATGGCAGAACCTGACAGTCACAGGACTTGAAGATGAATGAAGCATAGACTTCGTCCTAGGGAAATGTATGGTCTGGAAGGGAGAAAAGGTGTTGAAGCCACGGGCTACCTGTGAGAAGAGGGTTTGTAGAACGCACTGCAGAGCAGCAGAGAGAAGCGTGATCCTGAGCCTAGAAGATTAGGGGAAGGATGACAGAGTGCAATGTGATGTTAAAGAGTGAGCAGGGTCTCCCCAAACAGAGAGTGACATAAAGGCCATTGCTGGTTAAAGGAAGAGCATGTGCAAAGTGGTGGTGGTGAAAGTGAGATCTATGCTCAGAGAACACCTAGACCCCCGTCCCCTGGGGTCCAACCAGTGGGCCTAAAAAGAGACATGGCCTAATGGAGAGAGGCTGGGCTTGGGGGTCAAACTTTAGCTCAAATTCTAGTGCCTGCCATTACAGAGTGTGTGACCTTGGGGGCAGGTCCAGGGAACTTAGCTTCTTTGATACTATTTCTTCACCTGCAAAATAATGAAATCAATGCCTACCTT
>NW_007739531.1:27819-35765 GCF_000696425.1 Galeopterus variegatus | reverse complement strand
TGCTGGGTACCATCTATTGTGCTATCTTGACCAGAACTTTCCACTCCAGCTTTCTTACGTTTAGTTTTGCATGGTATATCTTATTTTATTCTTTTACTTTTAACTAATCTGTCTTTATATTAAAGTAGGTTTTTTTGTAGATAGTGTATACTTGTTTAATGGAGTGCTCAGACCATTTCCATTTATTGTAATTAGTAATTAGATTAATTTAATGGAAATTTCTAGATGCTAGAATGTAAGTCTATCATATTAGTATTTGTTTTTTATTTTTTCATCTGCCATTTATTGCTTTTTCTCTCTTTCCCTGCATTTTTTTGTGTTGAGTAGATTTTGTGATATCATTTTATATTAACTATACTTTGTTTCTTTTTTTAATGGTTGCTTTTCAGTTTGCAGTATCTACTTTTTAACTTATCAGAGTCTGCTTTCAAATAATATTACACTCCTTAGTGTACAGTAAAAGAATACGCTAAGTATTATACTTTTTTTGGTATTTTGGCTTCAGGCCAGTACAGAGATCCAAACCCTTGATCTTGGTGTTACAACACCAGGCTCTAACCAACCGAACTAATCAGTCAGCCCCTTACATTATGCTTCTATGTATTCCTTCCAATCCTTTGTGCTATCTTTGTCATTCATTTTACTTCCACATATTTTTATAAACACCATAATACATTGCTATTATTTTTGCTTTCAAGTTAATTACCTTTAAAAGCAATAAAAGTGAGATAAATTCTTATGTATTTACCCTCATATTTACCATTTTTATTCTTTTCATTCCTTTGGGTATATCTAAGTTTCTAAGTAGTATCATTTTTTCTTCTGCTTGAAGAATTTTTTCTATTTTTCTTATAATGCATGATTGCTGGTGATGAGTTCTGTCAATCTTTGCTAGTCTGAAAAAGTCTTTATTTACCTTCATTTTTTGAAAGATATTTTTCCTGCATATAGTTGATAGTTTTTTTTCTTTCAGCACTTTAAAGATGTCCTTCCATTTTCTTCTGGCTTTCATAGTTTCTAGCGAGAAGTCTGTTATTCTTGTCTTTGTTCCTCTGTACTTATGCCCTTTTTCTCTGCCTCCTTTTAAGATTTTTTTTTTATCATTTGTTTTCAGAAATTTTATTATATTCTATTGTACATGGTCTGCTTTTGTTTTATTCTGCTTCAGGTTTGTCAAATTTCTTAGATCTGTGAGTCACTAAGACTCTATTTTCTTTTAGCTTTTGTTTCCCTTAGTGATTGAATTTGAATAGTTTTATTTAGCATGTCTTCTAATTCACTGATCTTTTCTTCTACAGTGTCTAATCTACTTTTAGTTCCATCCAGTGACTATTTCATTTTAGAACTTGTATTTTTCATTTCTAAAAATTCCACTTGATTCTTTTTTGTATCTTCCATTTCTTTTCTCCCAATGCTTATTTTTTCTTTTGATACTTGGACAATAATTATAATAGTTGTTTTAATGTTCAATTGCTATTTTCAATGTTTATGTCATTTCTGTTTCTATTTACTGACATTTCTTTTGATTATTGTCATTTTTTCCTGCTTCTTGGCATATCTAGTAATTTTGATTATATGCTAGATAGATATTTTGAATGTTGTCATTGTTGAGTGTTTAGGTTTTGTTGTCTTCCATTAATGAATGTTAGATTTTGCTTTGATAGACAATTAAGTAAATTTTGGTTCAGTTTGATCCTTTCAAGATTTGTTTAAGCTTTTAAAGATTGGTCTGGAGTAATCTCTTGTCTAGCAATTCTTTAACCTTATTATTAGGGCATTTCCCAATTGGGTTCTCTATTGAATGTTCTGAGTGGTCTATAAGGACTCTCCACTTTAGCTGGTCAGAACCGGGATGGCTCTCAGTTATGTATGAGCTCTGTGAATTGTTGAGCTTATAGCTTTTCAGTCACTCTCTTCCTGGTCTGTGGAATTTCACCCTATTCATGCATGTCTTAGTATTTAGTAAACTTTCAAGTACCCCTCTATGTTCCTTTTAAATGTAGCTGTCTTTTCTGAAGCTCTGTACCATAACTTTCAAATAAACCTCTTTGAACTCTGATTTTGGTCTCCTCATGTCAGCAAAACCACTGTGTTCTGCCTGGAGTTCTTTCCCTGCTCTGAGATGTAGAATTTGCTTCCAAGATAAAAGCTGGGGTAATCATATTGTATATGCCATCTATTTCCCTTCTCTCAATGAGTGACAGTCTTGAGCTACTTATTTTCCAATGTCTGATAATAGTTGTTTCATATAGCTTATCTGGTTCTGTAGTTGTAAATGAAAGGAGAGTAAATTTGGTGCTTGTTTCTTTATCATGGTCAAAACCAGAAGTCCATGCTGCAAATTTTTATTCATGTTCCTACACAAAAAGTTGTCATCTGAGAATGCTGTTCTATTTGAAATTATACTCTGAGATGTTTTGTGTTCTTTTTTCTCCATTCTTCTTCCACAATAAAATAAAAAAAAAAAAAAAAAAAAAAAAAAAAAAAATATAACACCCCAAAAAAATTTGGAAAAATTGTACTTCCCTTTTTTTTTTTTTTTGGGAAGAAGAAAGGGGAAAAAAAAAAAAAAATTTTAAAGGCCCAAAAAATTTGGAAAAATTGTACTTCCCTTTTTTTTTTTTTTTGGGAAGAAGAAAGGGGAAAAAAAAAAAAAAATTTTAAAGGCCCAAAAAATTTGGAAAAATTGTACTTCCCTTTTTTTTTTTTTTTGGGAAGAAGAAAGGGGAAAAAAAAAAAAAAATTTTAAAGGCCCAAAAAATTTGGAAAAATTGTACTTCCCTTTTTTTTTTTTTTTGGGAAGAAGAAAGGGGAAAAAAAAAAAAAAACTATGACAGTCCAAAGAAATTTGGAAGAATTGTACTTCACTATTTATGTTTATCATTGAAGAATTGTCTGTTTTCCCATAGTGGTTCCTGTTTTCCCATAGTGGTTCCTATGCCTTATTCTTTTCCAACACACCCACTCCAAAGAGGGCTAATGCGACTTTTTGATACAGTATATAGGCTCTGAAATGACTCTTGGACCTTTGAGGGGAATTTCTCAGCCCCTCATAGCTGGAGTTCTAAGAATGGCCATTCAAAGCTTGCTTCTTACATTTCTTAGATCTGGGGATTACTCATAGCTAAGTTTTCTTTAACTCATTATTATATATGTTTCATACTCATTTGTACATATGACAGAAACAGAGGATATTAAAAGTGCAATTAATGTGGAAATATATGCCAACTGATTATAGTTAAGTTATGATTATAGTAAGCTATGATTTTCTTACAGAACTTTTTCTCAATTTAGTACTTAAAATGTCTTATAAATATATAGACTTTGTGGCTTGTCTCCATCTCTCATAAAAGTGTTAAGCAAAGGAAAAAAATACAGTTGTGTGTCACTTGATGGGAATATGCTCTGAGAAATGCATCTTCAGGCAATTTCATCCTTTCGTGAACATCACAGAGTGTATTTACACAAACCTAGATGGTATAGCTTACTACATACCTAGGGTATATGGTACAGCCTATTGCTTCTAGGCTACAAACCTGTATAGCATGTTACTGTGCTAAATACTGTAGGCAATTGTAACACAATGGTATTTGTGTATTTGAACATATCTAAACGTAGAAAAGGTACAGCAAAAATATGGTATAAGAGATAAAAATGGTATACCTGTATAGGGCACTTACCATGAATGGAGCTTGCAGGACTAGAAGTTGCTCTGGGTGAGTCAGTGAGTGAGTAGTGAATGAAAGTGAAGGCCTAAGACATTACTGTGCACTACTGTAGACTTTATAAACACTGTACACTTAGTCTACAGTAAATTCATTTAAAAATAAAGTAATTACACTATGATGTTATGACAGCTATGATGTCACTAGATCATAGGAATTTTTCAGCTCCATCATAATCTTATGGGACCACTACTGTATATGTGGTCTGTCACTGACCAAAACTTCATTATGTGATGTATGACTGCACTAACTTGATTTCCTAACTTAACAACAAAAGACAAATCTCATACTGTACATCTCTTAACATGCCACTCTTACTTCAAAAGTCTAAAGAGTTTTTTCTCCTTTTTTTAAAGCTGATGTTTATGTCAGTGATTTTAAAAAGGTCAGATTCCCTGTTAAGAAGAATCTGAACCTTATCTTTTACATCTCAGTGAGAAATGCAGTGCATATAGCATTAGCCATATTTCTTTTTTAAAGGTCTAGGTAGGATTTTTATAACCTATAAAAGTTTGATGACTCTGTGCTCAGGAGAAAGCAAGTAATTACTTAATCATCTAGGTGGGAGTTCAGGTTAATGGTAAACAGAAAAAAGATGTCAAAAGATTTCATATCCAAAGGGTAAAAGCACAAGAGAAGCATAGAAAGATAAAAAATGCAAGGTACAAGACTGTTACATAGTAATCGGCCCCCAAATGGTAGCCATTATTATTATTCAGCCAGTATTCTGCAAATAATTTTATCTGTTTTGTGCACTTACACTGGATTGGATTCACACTGTCTCTGACCCTTCCCTCTGCCCCCCAGATCTCTGCTTCCTAGCACTATATTTATTGTTCCTAAAAGATAGTGGACTTTTGTCTTCCCAGGTTTGAACTCTATATATTAAGAAAAAGAAAATCAAGTACTTGACTGGAAACTCCTAGCACTATATTTATTGTTCCTAAAAGATAGTGGACTTTTGTCTTCCCAGGTTTGAACTTTATATATTAAGAAAAAGAAAATCAGGTACTTGACTGGAAACTTATATAGTTCTGCTGGTATATATTTAAACATTAAGTTTACTTCTACAAGTAACCTTATCCTTCCCCTAACCCCCACCCTGACTCCTATGTCTCAGAAAGGGTGAAGACTATTGAAAACCTGTCCTTAGAAGTCCTGAGTTTTGGGAGGCTTGGAGACATCCCTGAAATTCACAATCTTTCATTCCTTATAAATTCCCAGATGATAGTGCTTTGCAATGTTACTTTGTGTAATGAAACTTCAGGTTTAAGCACGAGTTATATTTTATTTCAGAAAATAAAACACCACAGGTGAGGGTGTTTTGTTTTTGTTTTTGTTTTGTTTTATCATTGTTTTTGTTTTGCAATATCTTACTTTGTGTATAACAGTGGTTTTAAAAGTGTAATCGCTGGATCAGTAGCATTAACCTTGCTTGGGAACTAGGTAGAAATGCAAATTATCAGGCCTTGCAACCTGTGTTTTAGGCAATTCTGAGGCTTGCTAAAGTTTGAAAGTCACTGGTGTGGAGAACCCTGGAAAGCTCTCCTGCCTCTGACTTAATCTATGTCTGTCTATGATATTATAAGCCACATAATATGAGGTGTGAGGAAGTAATCAGTCATGCCCCCAGTTCCTGTTGCCTTGGAGATGTCTAATGGTGTAATATAGGAAGTGCCAAGCTGCAGAGCGAATGTCAAACTCCGAGAAGGAAGAGTCTTGCTGACCGAAGGCTTCTAGAACACGCGCTTTCACAGCGCCAGCAGCCAAAGTGAGGAGATTATGACACCAGAACCACAGAAGCTGCTAATGCAGGACCCTCAGGCTGAGCAGCAGCCTTGAGTCACCTTGAGCTAGTTAAGAAGTAAAATCCCAGGGCTCAAAAGCTGTTCTTGAAGCAAAAGTATCAAAAGGCTGATTTTAGCCATTCAGACACAAAGTAAGAAACTAGTGTCTCTGTGGGAAGCCCAAGGAAGTCTTGGCAAAGACACTGTTTTCTCAGCCCCACTGAAAAAGAGTGGCCATGCATTTGTCAGTGAGAGGACCTGAAGGCTGACGATCTGTGTCCTCTTCATAAATTCCTATGATCTGTTCAACACATATTGCTCGTGTATTATTTCTAGTTCTAAGTACTAGAGATACACAGAATAAGCAAAGACAGAATAAGTTCTTGGCCTCGTGTCTCTCCCATTCTAGTCATGTTCTGGGGAGAATTAAAGGTCAGTGCTAGTGTTGGGTGGACACTTTCTAGCTTCTAGACTCAAAATTCAGGGCCACAGAAAGTGCAAATCCAGGTGAAGAATCCCCTTTGTAGACAAAGCTCATTTCTCCTGAGAGTGCTTCCCATTCTCATCGGCACCTTGTCCTAGATATCTAACCTGGAAATTGTGGTATCACTGGCTTCCTGACCCCTCATCTAACCAGGCACCACATCTCAGGGATTTGTTCTCAGTAAGGCCTGTAGAATTCCCCATTCTTTTCTATTATTACAAATTTCATCTCCTCAATGTCCCTGTATTAGTTTGCTAGGCCTGCCATAACAAAATGCCACAGACTGGGTTGCTTCAACAACAGAAATTTATTTTCTCACAATTCTGGAGCCTGGAAGTCCAAGATCAAGGTATCAGAAGGGTAGTTGTCTAGTGAGGCCCCCCTTCTTGGCTTGCAGATGATGCCTTCCCTTTGTGTTTTCACGTGGCCTTTGCTCTGTGTGCTTGCGGGGAGGCAGTGAGAGAGTTTGTGTTTCTTCCTCTTCTTATGAGGACACCAATTGTACTGGATTAGGGTCCCCCCCCCCCTTATAACTTCATTTTACCTTAAAGCTCTATCTCCAAATATAGTCACATTAGGGGCTAGGGTTTCAACATATGAATTTTGGGAGGACACAGCTCAGTCCATAACAATCCCTATTATCCCACTCCTGGATTATCACAGCTCCTTACTGATCTTTATTCCTGACTCTCTTCACCAGTCCTTCTTGAATATGCAACCTGATTCTTCTCAGTGAAATAACACTTTTAAGTTTCAGTCTTACTAAAAATTTCAGTGATTCCCAAGACTAGAACTTAGCCCAGCTCCTTAGTATGGCATTTGGTTTCTTGGTCATACCTACCTTGTCAGCCAAAATAATGTTATTCTTTTGCTCCACACCAAAGCCCTTTTTGAATGACTTATTCATGGTTCTTCAAGCGTTCAGTGAGTGCTCCCATCTCTAGGCCTTCACATACATTATTCTCTTTGGAAAGTCCTCTTTTAGCTTATTCAAATACTGCCCTTTTCTTCCAAGAGCTATACTTTGTCTCCTCAGTGACATCTTCCAGATCACTTCCACCCACAGTGATCTTTCTTTCTGGACTTGGATTATTTTTTCAAAGCCAATGTTAACACACTTCTTTTGTGTCTATGTCTATGTTCCTGACTGAGCTATCTGAGCGTGAGTACTGAGTATTTTTCTTCTTTATACCCCTCATAGAGCCTGGCACAGCAGTGGTACTCAAACAATGTTCTCAGTGCATGGATGGGTGGATGGGCAAATGAAAAAAGAATGATGTTCCCTTTGATAATAGTTTTCTGAGAATCTTAGCTTAAATTTCATCTCCTCTGAGAAAACTTCCATAACCCCATCCCAGTCTCTCTTTCTATCACATCAACATGCTTTAAATCTCTATATAACCTTCATCATTACCAGATAATTTTATTGCTTGTTTGTCCTTCTAACCCCCCATAGTATTCCAAACTCCAAAGAAATAGGGACTATTTCTCTCTTGTTTCCCAGTGCTTGGTTAGCACCTGATACGTGGTAGCCACTCAGTAAATAGTTGCTGCAAATGAATGGATGAATTTAGCATCACATAGTGTAATGAAATCTTTTGGAATGAATGGTAATACCTAGCAAGGTGTGCATATAGGCAGGGAAGGGCCTGCTTAAAAACCTCAACTTTTAGAAATTACCAAGAAGCATTTAGAAATGTCACACTAATTTAGAAACAAATGTTGCTTTATAAATTGTATAAAAACTTGGTGTGATACAATATATGAATATTTTGAAATAACAAACCGTACCCCATAAGCATGTATAATGAAAAAAAAAACTTTTTAAAAATTCATGTGAATTAATAATTTTTACCCTGACTTAGAAAAGTGCTATATAGGGCCAGCCTGGTGGCGCACTGCTACAGTGCGCCGCTTGGGAAGCACGGTGGCGCTCCCGCCAAGGGTTCG
>NW_007739531.1:25264-26974 GCF_000696425.1 Galeopterus variegatus | reverse complement strand
GAAAAAAAAAAAAAAAAAAAAAAAAAAAAAAAAAAAAAGAAAAGTGCTATATAACAGAATTTATGGAGTTATGCAGTCAGCTATTTAAAGAAAGCTAACATTTCATCGTTTGGCAAACAAAAATTTCTTTTGCAAGACAACAGATTTGTTTTCTAAATCTAGATTTTCACATGGTGAGATTCCTTAAGAATGAACCCGTAGTGACTTTCACTACATATAGGAGAAGATTCAGAATCTCCCATCTTTTGCCTCTTTCTTCCCCTTTAAGTTTTATCCTTCCCGCCCCAGGAGACACTGTCTAATTGTCTCATCTGCTCACTGCCTTCTGGGTCCACCAAGGCTAGTTCTGCCTCTGTGCCTTTGCTCATGCTGTGCCCTTTGATTGAAAAGTCCTCCTGGCCGAGGTCTACCTGACACGCCCTCTTCTCCAGCAAGCCTTCCCCAATGATCACAACTACCATAAAAGAACTGACACTCATGTGTTATGCTCTGTTATTTCTTGTGTGTAAGTCCCATCTCCCTAATTGCTTTATACTCTTCCTTGGAGCAGGACTTTACCTTGTATTTTATTGTATGTCCTTTTATGTCTGATACTTTTGCGACATGTATTTACAAGACTTTTGGAAATGAATGTTTCATCTCTCATAGCCTGACTATTTGGGTCCAGGAGAATTCTGAAGGTGAGTAGCAAGGATATTGCAGAGGCTCTCTCCAGGGCTGATCCAGCCCCTCCCTGTGGTGTTCTTGCTGAAAGGAAGGGCAAATCACATTTGCACTATGCAGACTCAGGGCCCAGCACTCAGTGGAGTCCATGTTTGATGATGTTGACTTAAGAAAGTCGGATGTTGGCTGAATCTCTTCCTATATCTTCTCTGTTTGCATTTTCTACATCTGGCAAGAAAGTACTGTCCTATGGGCCAAATCCTTTCCTTAATGTCATTTGGTCTGTGGCAGAGGCCCAAGAAGTGATATCCTGTAGTTAAAAATATAACTTTTTTTGCTCTCTTAAAAGAGCTGTATCTGTAAACCCACTTAGGAATATTTCACCATGAAACAGCCTCCCTATGTCTTTCTCTGTCTTGCATTTTCTGTTTGCCTCTCTGCATGTCTGTTTCTGTATTTCCTTTGTAAATGTGTATGCATTAATGTCTCCATCTCTCTCTCATTCTTTCCCTTCTTCAATTTTTTACATCTTCTACTTTCTGTCTTAAAGAAGAAAAATCAGTAGAAGTCCATAAAAAAAATATAGCTAGCTAAAATGTTTTTGAGGAGAGAATTAGGAAACATTGTATTTATTCATTTACACTATTTTTTATGCAGTTTTTCAGAAAAAGAAATCTGTTGTTTCTTATCTATATCACTCTCACTTACAAACCAAGTTCCACCATTAAGAACACAGTTTCTGCTGTACCGTACGCAACATATATACATACATTTTTCATATTTGTAACCAATCTATGTATACTATATCATTTTTTAAATTTAACATTACTTCATCTATACACATTTGAATACTAATATTCTAACATGTTAGTGTAGTTCGTTGAGCCCTTCTCTAAGCGTTTGATGTTTGAATTATCTCCAGTTTCATTATTGTAAATGGTGTCGCTACCAGCATCTTTGTACACATTATTATTTTATTTTGGGGGCTTTTTCTTTTTTTTTTTTGTCTTTTTCCGTGTCCGGCAACGGATCGCAACCCTCAGTGTT
>NW_007739531.1:23454-24174 GCF_000696425.1 Galeopterus variegatus | reverse complement strand
TTCAATTTTGGGTTATAACAATTAAGAGGAGAAAAAGGCAAAAGAGAAAGAAATGGGAAAAAATAATTCATTCACTCATTCAAGAAATATTTGAGCACCTACTACATCCTAGGCACTATTCTAAGCATATGAGACCCATCAGTGAATAAGAAGCCAAAAAATTCCTGCCCTTGTACAGCCTGTGTTCTAGAGGGAGGAGATAGACAATAAGCATAATAATAAATGAGCTAATTATATAAGTTGGAAGGTGAAAATGCTGTAAAACAAGACAAATAGTAGGCTAAGGGGAATCAGGAGTTGCAGAGGGATAATGGAGGGAAGTGGGTTGCAATTTTAAACAGGGGCTGGGGACAGGTGTCATTGAGTAGGGGACATTTGAGCAGACCCTTAANATTTTAAACAGGGGCTGGGGACAGGTGTCATTGAGTAGGGGACATTTGAGCAGACCCTTAAGGAAGTGAGGAAGTTACCTATGCGAGCATTGATGGAACTGCGTATCAGGCAGAGGGAACAGCTCCTGGTTACTAATGTTAGATCTGGAGAAACAGCAGGAGGCCAGTGTGGCAGAAGCAGAGTGAGTGATGGGGAGAGGGAAGACAGCTCAGCAAGGGCGGTAGGGGCCACGTTGTGTGGGATCTCAGAGGCACTTTATTTGTTTGTTTATTTATTTATTTATTTTGAATATTCATGAGATACAAAGCTGATTGTCCCCCCTCCTGC